>NC_080186.1:125375894-125553479 GCF_030028045.1 Hippopotamus amphibius kiboko | reverse complement strand
TGGGCAGGCCTCCCATGTTGGGAGAGCCTCCACCTCCCCAACTGTCCAACTGCCTCAGGAACACACTTCTAGGGAGTGTGGGTCTGCCAGGCAGGGCGGCCCGAGGGAGGAACGTGGATTGCAGGCCAAAGCCACTGTGCTGAGCCTTCCCCCTGCACGTCCTAGCCGAAGGCTCTGCGTACCAGGCCCAAACTGGAATGAGCCTGCAGCCTGGCCTGCAGTCCCAGGCTTGCCCTGGGCACTGCTAGGTCCGGACCCATCCCAGGCTCAGCCAGGCCTCCCGAGGGCCTGTGCTGGCCTTGGCCACTGCCAGCCAGCAGGACCTCGATGGAGCACAGTTCATTCGAGAAGGCCCCAGGGTGGTGCCTGTGTGTCTCTTGCACTGCTGGGAAGCTGCAGGTCCAGAGGCGGTGTGTGCACGTGAGCACTGGGGCCTGAGCACCAAACAGTCATGAGCCCCACTTTCAAGTGGGACTCCTGCCGCCTCTTAGCTGCCTGCCACACCCCCTTGGCTGCCTGTGCTGTCATCACTGCTGGCTGGCCTCTGTGTTCACAGGCCAGTGTAGGCCAAGGAAACAACGTGCTTGCTCTCCCCTAGCTAGGAGCTCCTCCTGCAGCCTTCTGGCCCAGGGGACACATGCCCCTGGCCCAGCAGCCTGCAAGGAAGCTCCAGCTTAGCCCTCCAGAAAGGCCTGCAGCACTTGGCAGGGAGCCATCTGCTATGGACAGCTATCCCACTGCAAAGCCTTGGAGGAGTTCATGGATGCTTGGGCCTGCAGTGTTTTCCATCAGAGAACACTGGGTGCCCAAAGCCTCGCCTGTGGCTTCTGAGCACCCTCCAACCCACATGCCCTTGGCACCCACTCTGTTGCCACAGGGAAGTCGTAAGCAGGACTCTGGAGCTTGGGGAGCCAGAGTGCCTCCTGCTTGGAAACTTCCTCAGGAACTCATTTGGAGTGAGGCTTCTCCTGCCACGCTTGCTGGCCAGCAGATGGTGCCATCGCTCCACCAAAAAACTCTCTGCTTTGCCTTCAGCCTGGAATCGCCTAGCTGAGCTCTCTCTGCCTCAAGCCAAAACTCGAGTGTGCATCCAGCCTACAGAAAGCAGAGTGCCTTTTCCTGAGCACTGCTATGTGGTGGCAGTTCCCTGAAGGCCTCCTGGGCCTTCTCTCCCCTAACACAGTCGTGCCATTCAGCCCACCCGGGGAGCCAAGGTCACCCTTGGCAGGGCTCAGGGTGTGGCCTGAGAATGGTTCCATGGCTGGGAAAGGGCAGATGCTGAAGCTGGGTGCCCACTTGGGAATGGGGCCTGATGGGCAGAGCCGGCATTCCCTGGGTGGGAGGCAGGAGTCTAGGGCTTCCAAGCTGCCATGCAGATCCCCTCCCTGGCTGCCCTGCTTGCTTCTGGGCTGACAAGCCTCTCTCACCACACGTGCGTCTCATCGAATGGAGCAGGCTGAGTGCCATTGTGGGCAAGGACCTCATCCCACAACCTCGTTTCCTCCAAGGGGAGTGCAAATGGACCCAGAGCCTCCAGAGGAGCTGCAGTCTCTCCAGCCACAAAGGCCTGCAGCCGAGTCCATGACAGCCTGCTGCATGGAGGGCTTCGATGGGCAAGTGCCATGCTTCCCTGGCAGGGGCTCTTTCTCACACTGCTTTCCATGGGGAAACACTGTGTGTGCCAAGGGTCTCCTGTGTGCAGAAAATCTCTGCCCAGCGCCAGAGGTGCAGGGAATCCTCTTTGGACACACAGCCATGTTCTGGGCAGGCCTCCCATGTTGGGAGAGCCTCCACCTCCCCAACTGTCCAACTGCCTCAGGAACACACTTCTAGGGAGTGTGGGTCTGCCAGGCAGGGCGGCCCGAGGGAGGAACGTGGATTGCAGGCCAAAGCCACTGTGCTGAGCCTTCCCCCTGCACGTCCTAGCCGAAGGCTCTGCGTACCAGGCCCAAACTGGAATGAGCCTGCAGCCTGGCCTGCAGTCCCAGGCTTGCCCTGGGCACTGCTAGGTCCGGACCCATCCCAGGCTCAGCCATGCCTCCCGAGGGCCTGTGCTGGCCTTGGCCACTGCCAGCCAGCAGGACCTCGATGGAGCACAGTTCATTCGAGAAGGCCCCAGGGTGGTGCCTGTGTGTCTCTTGCACTGCTGGGAAGCTGCAGGTCCAGAGGCGGTGTGTGCACGTGAGCACTGGGGCCTGAGCACCAAACAGTCATGAGCCCACTTCAAGTGGGACTCCTGCCGCCTCTTAGCTGCCTGCCACACCCCCTTGCTGCCTGTGCTGTCATCACTGCTGGCTGGCCTCTGTGTTCACAGGCCAGTGTAGGCCAAGGAAACAACGTGCTTGCTCTCCCCTAGCTAGGAGCTCCTCCTGCAGCCTTCTGGCCCAGGGGACACATGCCCCTGGCCCAGCAGCCTGCAAGGAAGCTCCAGCTTAGCCCTCCAGAAAGGCCTGCAGCACTTGGCAGGGAGCCATCTGCTATGGACAGCTATCCCACTGCAAAGCCTTGGAGGAGTTCATGGATGCTCGGGCCTGCAGTGTTTTCCATCAGAGAACACTGGGTGCCCAAAGCCTCGCCTGTGGCTTCTGAGCACCCTCCAACCCACATGCCCTTGGCACCCACTCTGTTGCCACAGGGAAGTCGTAAGCAGGACTCTGGAGCTTGGGGAGCAGAGTGCCTCCTGCTTGGAAACTTCCTCAGGAACTCATTTGGAGTGAGGCTTCTCCTGCCACGCTTGCTGGCCAGCAGATGGTGCCATCGCTCCACCAAAAAAACTCTCTGCTTTGCCTTCAGCCTGGAATCGCCTAGCTGAGCTCTCTCTGCCTCAAGCCAAAACTCGAGTGTGCATCCAGCCTACAGAAAGCAGAGTGCCTTTTCCTGAGCACTGCTATGTGGTGGCAGTTCCCTGAAGGCCTCCTGGGCCTTCTCTCCCCTAACACAGTCGTGCCATTCAGCCCACCGGGGAGCCAAGGGTCACCCTTGGCAGGGCTCAGGGTGTGGCCTGGGAATGGTTCCATGGCTGGGAAAGGGCAGATGCTGAAGCTGGGTGCCCACTTGGGAATGGGGCCTGATGGGCAGAGCCGTCATTCCCTGGGTGGGAGGCAGGAGTCTAGGGCTTCCAAGCTGCATGCAGATCCCCTCCATGGCTGCCCTGCTTGCTTCTGGGCTGACAAGCCTCTCTCACCACACGTGCGTCTCATCGAATGGAGCAGGCTGAGTGCCATTGTGGGCAAGGACCTCATCCCACAACCTCGTTTCCTCCAAGGGGAGTGCAAATGGACCCAGAGCCTCCAGAGGAGCTGCAGTCTCTCCAGCCACAAAGGCCTGCAGCCGAGTCCATGACAGCCTGCTGCATGGAGGGCTTCGATGGGCGAGTGCCATGCTTCCCTGGCGGGGGCTCTTTCTCACACTGCTTTCCATGGGGGAAAACACTGTGTGTGCCAAGGGTCTCCTGTGTGCAGAAAATCTCTGCCCAGCGCCAGAGGTGCAGGGAATCCTCTTTGGACACACAGCCATGTTCTGGGCAGGCCTCCCATGTTGGGAGAGCCTCCACCTCCCCAACTGTCCAACTGCCTCAGGAACACACTTCTAGGGAGTGTGGGTCTGCCAGGCAGGGTGGCCCGAGGGAGGAACGTGGATTGCAGGCCAAAGCCACTGTGCTGAGCCTTCCCCCTGCACGTCCTAGCCGAAGGCTCTGCGTACCAGGCCCAAACTGGAATGAGCCTGCAGCCTGGCCTGCAGTCCCAGGCTTGCCCTGGGCACTGCTAGGTCCGGACCCATCCCAGGCTCAGCCAGGCCTCCCGAGGGCCTGTGCTGGCCTTGGCCACTGCCAGCCAGCAGGACCTCGATGGAGCACAGTTCATTCGAGAAGGCCCCAGGGTGGTGCCTTGTGTGTCTCTTGCACTGCTGGGAAGCTGCAGGTCCAGAGGCTGTGTGTGCACGTGAGCACTGGGGCCTGAGCACCAAACAGTCATGAGCCCACTTTCAAGTGGGACTCCTGCCGCCTCTTCGCTGCCTGCCACACCCCCTTGCTGCCTGTGCTGTCATCACTGCTGGCTGGCCTCTGTGTTCACAGGCCAGTGTAGGCCAAGGAAACAACGTGCTTGCTCTCCCCTAGCTAGGAGCTCCTCCTGCAGCCTTCTGGCCCAGGGGACACATGCCCCTGGCCCAGCAGCCTGCAAGGAAGCTCCAGCTTAGCCCTCCAGAAAGGCCTGCAGCACTTGGCAGGGAGCCATCTGCTATGGACAGCTATCCCACTGCAAAGCCTTGGAGGAGTTCATGGATGCTCGGGCCTGCAGTGTTTTCCATCAGAGAACACTGGGTGCCCAAAGCCTCGCCTGTGGCTTCTGAGCACCCTCCAACCCACATGCCCTTGGCACCCACTCTGTTGCCACAGGGAAGTCGTAAGCAGGACTCTGGAGCTTGGGGAGCCAGAGTGCCTCCTGCTTGGAAACTTCCTCAGGAACTCATTTGGAGTGAGGCTTCTCCTGCCACGCTGCTTGCTGGCCAGCAGATGGTGCCATCGCTCCACCAAAAACTCTCTGCTTTGCCTTCAGCCTGGAATCGCCTAGCTGAGCTCTCTCTGCCTCAAGCCAAAACTCGAGTGTGCATCCAGCCTACAGAAAGCAGAGTTGCCTTTTCCTGAGCACTGCTATGTGGTGGCAGTTCCCTGAAGGCCTCCTGGGCCTTCTCTCCCCCTAACACAGTCGTGCCATTCAGCCCACCCGGGGAGCCAAGGTCACCCTTGGCAGGGCTCAGGGTGTGGCCTGGGAATGGTTCCATGGCTGGGAAAGGGCAGATGCTGATGCTGGGTGCCCACTTGGGAAATGGGGCCTGATGGGCAGAGCCGGCATTCCCTGGGTGGGAGGCAGCAGTCTAGGGCTTCCAAGCTGCATGCAGATCCCCTCCCTGGCTGCCCTGCTTGCTTCTGGGCTGACAAGCCTCTCTCACCACACGTGCGTCTCATCGAATGGAGCAGGCTGAGTGCCATTGTGGGCAAGGACCTCATCCCACAACCTCGTTTCCTCCAAGGGGAGTGCAAATGGACCCAGAGCCTCCAGAGGAGCTGCAGTCTCTCCAGCCACAAAGGCCTGCAGCCGAGTCCATGACAGCCTGCTGCATGGAGGGCTTCGATGGGCGAGTGCCATGCTTCCCTGGCGGGGGCTCTTCTCACACTGCTTTCCATGGGGGAAACACTGTGTGTGCCAAGGGTCTCCTGTGTGCAGAAAATCTCTGCCAGCGCCAGAGGTGCAGGGAATCCTCTTTGGACACACAGCCATGTTCTGGGCAGGCCTCCCATG
The DNA here is from genome assembly GCF_030028045.1 of Hippopotamus amphibius kiboko. Taxonomy (NCBI): domain Eukaryota; kingdom Metazoa; phylum Chordata; class Mammalia; order Artiodactyla; family Hippopotamidae; genus Hippopotamus; species Hippopotamus amphibius. Next base: position 125,548,179 of record NC_080186.1, on the reverse strand, counting down.
TTGGGAGAGCCTCCACCCTCCCCAACTGTCCAACTGCCTCAGGAACACACTTCTAGGGAGTGTGGGTCTGCCAGGCAGGGCGGCCCGAGGGAGGAACGTGGATTGCAGGCCAAAGCCACTGTGCTGAGCCTTCCCCCTGCACGTCCTAGCTGAAGGCTCTGCGTACCAGGCCCAAACAGGAATGAGCCTGCAGCCTGGCCTGCAGTCCCAGGCTTGCCCTGGGCACTGCTAGGTCCGGACCCATCCCAGGCTCAGCCAGGCCTCCCGAGGGCCTGTGCTGGCCTTGGCCACTGCCAGCCAGCAGGACCTCGATGGAGCACAGTTCATTCGAGAAGGCCCCAGGGTGGTGCCTGTGTGTCTCTTGCACTGCTGGGAAGCTGCAGGTCCAGAGGCGGTGTGTGCACGTGAGCACTGGGGCCTGAGCACCAAACAGTCATGAGCCCACTTTCAAGTGGGACTTCCTGCCGCCTCTTAGCTGCCTGCCACACCCCCTTGCTGCCTGTGCTGTCATCACTGCTGGCTGGCCTCTGTGTTCACAGGCCAGTGTAGGCCAAGGAAACAACGTGCTTGCTCTCCCCTAGCTAGGAGCTCCTCCTGCAGCCTTCTGGCCCAGGGGACACATGCCCCTGGCCCAGCAGCCTGCAAGGAAGCTCCAGCTTAGCCCTCCAGAAAGGCCTGCAGCACTTGGCAGGGAGCCATCTGCTATGGACAGCTATCCCACTGCAAAGCCTTGGAGGAGTTCATGGATGCTCGGGCCTGCAGTGTTTTCCATCAGAGAACACTGGGTGCCCAAAGCCTCGCCTGTGGCTTCTGAGCACCCTCCAACCCACATGCCCTTGGCACCCACTCTGTTTGCCACAGGGAAGTCGTAAGCAGGACTCTGGAGCTTGGGGAGCCAGAGTGCCTCCTGCTTGGAAACTTCCTCAGGAACTCATTTGGAGTGAGGCTTCTCCTGCCACGCTTGCTGGCCAGCAGATGGTGCCATCACTCCACCAAAAAACTCTCTGCTTTGCCTTCAGCCTGGAATCGCCTAGCTGAGCTCTCTCTGCCTCAAGCCAAAACTCGAGTGTGCATCCAGCCTACAGAAAGCAGAGTGCCTTTTCCTGAGCACTGCTATGTGGTGGCAGTTCCCTGAAGGCCTCCTGGGCCTTCTCTCCCCTAACACAGTCGTGCCATTCAGCCCACCCGGGGAGCCAAGGTCACCCTTGGCAGGGCTCAGGGTGTGGCCTGGGAATGGTTCCATGGCTGGGAAAGGGCAGATGCTGAAGCTGGGTGCCCACTTGGGAATGGGGCCTGATGGGCAGAGCCGGCATTCCTGGGTGGGAGGCAGGAGTCTAGGGCTTCCAAGCTGCATGCAGATCCCCTCCCTGGCTGCCCTGCTTGCTTCTGGGCTGACAAGCCTCTCTCACCACACACGTGCGTCTCATCGAATGGAGCAGGCTGAGTGCCATTGTGGGCAAGGACCTCATCCCACAACCTCGTTTCCTCCAAGGGGAGTGCAAATGGACCCAGAGCCTCCAGAGGAGCTGCAGTCTCTCCAGCCACAAAGGCCTGCAGCCGAGTCCATGACAGCCTGCTGCATGGAGGGCTTCGATGGGCGAGTGCCATGCTTCCCTGGCGGGGGCTCTTTCTCACACTGCTTTCCATGGGGAAACACTGTGTGTGCCAAGGGTCTCCTGTGTGCAGAAAATCTCTGCCCAGCGCCAGAGGTGCAGGGAATCCTCTTTGGACACACAGCCATGTTCTGGGCAGGCCTCCCATGTTGGGAGAGCCTCCACCTCCCCAACTGTCCAACTGCCTCAGGAACACACTTCTAGGGAGTGTGGGTCTGCCAGGCAGGGCGGCCCGAGGGAGGAACGTGGATTGCAGGCCAAAGCCACTGTGCTGAGCCTTCCCCCTGCACGTCCTAGCCGAAGGCTCTGCGTACCAGGCCCAAACTGGAATGAGCCTGCAGCCTGGCCTGCAGTCCCAGGCTTGCCCTGGGCACTGCTAGGTCCGGACCCATCCCAGGCTCAGCCAGGCCTCCCGAGGGCCTGTGCTGGCCTTGGCCACTGCCAGCCAGCAGGACCTCGATGGAGCACAGTTCATTCGAGAAGGCCCCAGGGTGGTGCCTGTGTGTCTCTTGCACTGCTGGGAAGCTGCAGGTCCAGAGGCGGTGTGTGCACGTGAGCACTGGGGCCTGAGCACCAAACAGTCATGAGCCCACTTTCAAGTGGGACTCCTGCCGCCTCTTCGCTGCCTGCCACACCCCCTTGCTGCCTGTGCTGTCATCACTGCTGGCTGGCCTCTGTGTTCACAGGCCAGTGTAGGCCAAGGAAACAACGTGCTTGCTCTCCCCTAGCTAGGAGCTCCTCCTGCAGCCTTCTGGCCCAGGGGACACATGCCCCTGGCCCAGCAGCCTGCAAGGAAGCTCCAGCTTAGCCCTCCAGAAAGGCCTGCAGCACTTGGCAGGGAGCCATCTGCTATGGACAGCTATCCCACTGCAAAGCCTTGGAGGAGTTCATGGATGCTCGGGCCTGCAGTGTTTTCCATCAGAGAACACTGGGTGCCCAAAGCCTCGCCTGTGGCTTCTGAGCACCCTCCAACCCACATGCCCTTGGCACCCACTCTGTTGCCACAGGGAAGTCGTAAGCAGGACTCTGGAGCTTGGGGAGCCCAGAGTGCCTCCTGCTTGGAAACTTCCTCAGGAACTCATTTGGAGTGAGGCTTCTCCTGCCACGCTTGCTGGCCAGCAGATGGTGCCATCGCTCCACCAAAAAACTCTCTGCTTTGCCTTCAGCCTGGAATCGCCTAGCTGAGCTCTCTCTGCCTCAAGCCAAAACTCGAGTGTGCATCCAGCCTACAGAAAGCAGAGTGCCTTTTCCTGAGCACTGCTATGTGGTGGCAGTTCCCTGAAGGCCTCCTGGGCCTTCTCTCCCCTAACACAGTCGTGCCATTCAGCCCACCCGGGGAGCCAAGGTCACCCTTGGCAGGGCTCAGGGTGTGGCCTGGGAATGGTTCCATGGCTGGGAAAGGGCAGATGCTGAAGCTGGGTGCCCACTTGGGAATGGGGCCTGATGGGCAGAGCCGGCATTCCCTGGGTGGGAGGCAGGAGTCTAGGGCTTCCAAGCTGCATGCAGATCCCCTCCCTGGCTGCCCTGCTTGCTTCTGGGCTGACAAGCCTCTCTCACCACACGTGCGTCTCATCGAATGGAGCAGGCTGAGTGCCATTGTGGGCAAGGACCTCATCCCACAACCCTCGTTTCCTCCAAGGGGAGTGCAAATGGACCCAGAGCCTCCAGAGGAGCTGCAGTCTCTCCAGCCACAAAGGCCTGCAGCCGAGTCCATGACAGCCTGCTGCATGGAGGGCTTCGATGGGCGAGTGCCATGCTTCCCTGGCGGGGGCTCTTTCTCACACTGCTTTCCATGGGAAACACTGTGTGTGCCAAGGGTCTCCTGTGTGCAGAAAATCTCTGCCCAGCGCCAGAGGTGCAGGGAATCCTCTTTGGACACACAGCCATGTTCTGGGCAGGCCTCCCATGTTGGGAGAGCCTCCACCTCCCCAACTGTCAACTGCCTCAGGAACACACTTCTAGGGAGTGTGGGTCTGCCAGGCAGGGCGGCCCGAGGGAGGAACGTGGATTGCAGGCCAAAGCCACTGTGCTGAGCCTTCCCCACTGCACGTCGTAGCCGAAGGCTCTGCGTACCAGGCCCCAAACTGGAATGAGCCTGCAGCCTGGCCTGCAGTCCCAGGCTTGCCCTGGGCACTGCTAGGTCCGGACCCATCCCAGGCTCAGCCAGGCCTCCCGAGGGCCTGTGCTGGCCTTGGCCACTGCCAGCCAGCAGGACCTCGATGGAGCACAGTTCATTCGAGAAGGCCCCAGGGTGGTGCCTGTGTGTCTCTTGCACTGCTGGGAAGCTGCAGGTCCAGAGGCGGTGTGTGCACGTGAGCACTGGGGCCTGAGCACCAAACAGTCATGAGCCCACTTTCAAGTGGGACTCCTGCCGCCTCTTCGCTGCCTGCCACACCCCCTTGCTGCCTGTGCTGTCATCACTGCTGGCTGGCCTCTGTGTTCACAGGCCAGTGTAGGCCAAGGAAACAACGTGCTTGCTCTCCCCTAGCTAGGAGCTCCTCCTGCAGCCTTCTGGCCCAGGGGACACATGCCCCTGGCCCAGCAGCCTGCAAGGAAGCTCCAGCTTAGCCCTCCAGAAAGGCCTGCAGCACTTGGCAGGGAGCCATCTGCTATGGACAGCTATCCCACTGCAAAGCCTTGGAGGAGTTCATGGATGCTCGGGCCTGCAGTGTTTTCCATCAGAGAACACTGGGTGCCCAAAGCCTCGCCTGTGGCTTCTGAGCACCCTCCAACCCACATGCCCTTGGCACCCACTCTGTTGCCACAGGGAAGTCGTAAGCAGGACTCTGGAGCTTGGGGAGCCAGAGTGCCTCCTGCTTGGAAACTTCCTCAGGAACTCATTTGGGAGTGAGGCTTCTCCTGCCACGCTTGCTGGCCAGCAGATGGTGCCATCGCTCCACCAAAAAAACTCTCTGCTTTGCCTTCAGCCTGGAATCGCCTAGCTGAGCTCTCTCTGCCTCAAGCCAAAACTCGAGTGTGCATCCAGCCTACAGAAAGCAGAGTGCCTTTTCCTGAGCACTGCTATGTGGTGGCAGTTCCCTGAAGGCCTCCTGGGCCTTCTCTTCCCCTAACACAGTCGTGCCATTCAGCCCACCCGGGGAGCCAAGGTCACCCTTGGCAGGGCTCAGGGTGTGGCCTGGGAATGGTTCCATGGCTGGGAAAGGGCAGATGCTGAAGCTGGGTGCCCACTTGGGAATGGGGCCTGATGGGCAGAGCCGGCATTCCCTGGGTGGGAGGCAGAGTCTAGGGCTTCCAAGCTGCATGCAGAATCCCCTCCCTGGCTGCCCTGCTTGCTTCTGGGCTGACAAGCCTCTCTCACCACACGTGCGTCTCATCGAATGGAGCAGGCTGAGTGCCATTGTGGGCAAGGACCTCATCCCACAACCTCGTTTCCTCCAAGGGGAGTGCAAATGGACCCAGAGCCTCCAGAGGAGCTGCAGTCTCTCCAGCCACAAAGGCCTGCAGCCGAGTCCATGACAGCCTGCTGCATGGAGGGCTTCGATGGGCGAGTGCCATGCTTCCCTGGCGGGGGCTCTTTCTCACACTGCTTTCCATGGGGAAACACTGTGTGTGCCAAGGGTCTCCTGTGTGCAGAAAATCTCTGCCCAGCGCCAGAGGTGCAGGGAATCCTCTTTGGACACACAGCCATGTTCTGGGCAGGCCTCCCATGTTGGGAGAGCCTCCACCTCCCCAACTGTCCAACTGCCTCAGGAACACACTTCTAGGGAGTGTGGGTCTGCCAGGCAGGGCGGCCCGAGGGAGGAACGTGGATTGCAGGCCAAAGCCACTGTGCTGAGCCTTCCCCCTGCACGTCCTAGCTGAAGGCTCTGCGTACCAGGCCCAAACTGGAATGAGCCTGCAGCCTGGCCTGCAGTCCCAGGCTTGCCCTGGGCACTGCTAGGTCCGGACCCATCCCAGGCTCAGCCAGGCCTCCCGAGGGCCTGTGCTGGCCTTGGCCACTGCCAGCCAGCAGGACCTCGATGGAGCACAGTTCATTCGAGAAGGCCCCAGGGTGGTGCCTGTGTGTCTCTTGCACTGCTGGGAAGCTGCAGGTCCAGAGGCGGTGTGTGCACGTGAGCACTGGGGCCTGAGCACCAAACAGTCATGAGCCCACTTTCAAGTGGGACTCCTGCCGCCTCTTAGCTGCCTGCCACACCCCCTTGCTGCCTGTGCTGTCATCACTGCTGGCTGGCCTCTGTGTTCACAGGCCAGTGTAGGCCAAGGAAACAACGTGCTTGCTCTCCCCTAGCTAGGAGCTCCTCCTGCAGCCTTCTGGCCCAGGGGACACATGCCCCTGGCCCAGCAGCCTGCAAGGAAGCTCCAGCTTAGCCCTCCAGAAAGGCCTGCAGCACTTGGCAGGGAGCCATCTGCTATGGACAGCTATCCCACTGCAAAGCCTTGGAGGAGTTCATGGATGCTCGGGCCTGCAGTGTTTTCCATCAGAGAACACTGGGTGCCCAAAGCCTCGCCTGTGGCTTCTGAGCACCCTCCAACCCACATGCCCTTGGCACCCACTCTGTTGCCACAGGGAAGTCGTAAGCAGGACTCTGGAGCTTGGGGAGCCAGAGTGCCTCCTGCTTGGAAACTTCCTCAGGAACTCATTTGGAGTGAGGCTTCTCCTGCCACGCTTGCTGGCCAGCAGATGGTGCCATCGCTCCACCAAAAAACTCTCTGCTTTGCCTTCAGCCTGGAATCGCCTAGCTGAGCTCTCTCTGCCTCAAGCCAAAACTCGAGTGTGCATCCAGCCTACAGAAAGCAGAGTGCCTTTTCCTGAGCACTGCTATGTGGTGGCAGTTCCCTGAAGGCCTCCTGGGCCTTCTCTCCCCTAACACAGTCGTGCCATTCAGCCCACCCGGGGAGCCAAGGTCACCCTTGGCAGGGCTCAGGGTGTGGCCTGGGAATGGTTCCATGGCTGGGAAAGGGCAGATGCTGAAGCTGGGTGCCCACTTGGGAATGGGGCCTGATGGGCAGAGCCGGCATTCCCTGGGTGGGAGGCAGCAGTCTAGGGCTTCGAAGCTGCATGCAAATCCCCTCCCTGGCTGCCCTGCTTGCTTCTGGGCTGACAAGCCTCTCTCACCACACGTGCGTCTCATCGAATGGAGCAGGCTGAGTGCCATTGTGGGCAAGGACCTCATCCCACAACCTCGTTTCCTCCAAGGGGAGTGCAAATGGACCCAGAGCCTCCAGAGGAGCTGCAGTCTCTCCAGCCACAAAGGCCTGCAGCCGAGTCCATGACAGCCTGCTGCATGGAGGGCTTCGATGGGCGAGTGCCATGCTTCCCTGGCGGGGGCTCTTTCTCACACTGCTTTCCATGGGGAAACACTGTGTGTGCCAAGGGTCTCCTGTGTGCAGAAAATCTCTGCCCAGCGCCAGAGGTGCAGGGAATCCTCTTTGGACACACAGCCATGTTCTGGGCAGGCCTCCCATGTTGGGAGAGCCTCCACCTCCCCAACTGTCCAACTGCCTCAGGAACACACTTCTAGGGAGTGTGGGTCTGCCAGGCAGGGCGGCCCGAGGGAGGAACGTGGATTGCAGGCCAAAGCCACTGTGCTGAGCCTTCCCCCTGCACGTCCTAGCCGAAGGCTCTGCGTACCAGGCCCAAACTGGAATGAGCCTGCAGCCTGGCCTGCAGTCCCAGGCTTGCCCTGGGCACTGCTAGGTCCGGACCCATCCCAGGCTCAGCCAGGCCTCCCGAGGGCCTGTGCTGGCCTTGGCCACTGCCAGCCAGCAGGACCTCGATGGAGCACAGTTCATTCGAGAAGGCCCCAGGGTGGTGCCTGTGTGTCTCTTGCACTGCTGGGAAGCTGCAGGTCCAGAGGCGGTGTGTGCACGTGAGCACTGGGGCCTGAGCACCAAACAGTCATGAGCCCACTTTCAAGTGGGACTCCTGCCGCCTCTTAGCTGCCTGCCACACCCCCTTGCTGCCTGTGCTGTCATCACTGCTGGCTGGCCTCTGTGTTCACAGGCCAGTGTAGGCCAAGGAAACAACGTGCTTGCTCTCCCCTAGCTAGGAGCTCCTCCTGCAGCCTTCTGGCCCAGGGGACACATGCCCCTGGCCCAGCAGCCTGCAAGGAAGCTCCAGCTTAGCCCTCCAGAAAGGCCTGCAGCACTTGGCAGGGAGCCATCTGCTATGGACAGCTATCCCACTGCAAAGCCTTGGAGGAGTTCATGGATGCTCGGGCCTGCAGTGTTTTCCATCAGAGAACACTGGGTGCCCAAAGCCTCGCCTGTGGCTTCTGAGCACCCTCCAACCCACATGCCCTTGGCACCCACTCTGTTGCCACAGGGAAGTCGTAAGCAGGACTCTGGAGCTTGGGGAGCCAGAGTGCCTCCTGCTTGGAAACTTCCTCAGGAACTCATTTGGAGTGAGGCTTCTCCTGCCACGCTTGCTGGCCAGCAGATGGTGCCATCACTCCACCAAAAAACTCTCTGCTTTGCCTTCAGCCTGGAATCGCCTAGCTGAGCTCTCTCTGCCTCAAGCCAAAACTCGAGTGTGCATCCAGCCTACAGAAAGCAGAGTGCCTTTTCCTGAGCACTGCTATGTGGTGGCAGTTCCCTGAAGGCCTCCTGGGCCTTCTCTCCCCTAACACAGTCGTGCCATTCAGCCCACCCGGGGAGCCAAGGTCACCCTTGGCAGGGCTCAGGGTGTGGCCTGGGAATGGTTCCATGGCTGGGAAAGGGCAGATGCTGAAGCTGGGTGCCCACTTGGGAATGGGGCCTGATGGGCAGAGCCGGCATTCCCTGGGTGGGAGGCAGCAGTCTAGGGCTTCCAAGCTGCATGCAGATCCCCTCCCTGGCTGCCCTGCTTGCTTCTGGGCTGACAAGCCTCTCTCACCACACGTGCGTCTCATCGAATGGAGCAGGCTGAGTGCCATTGTGGGCAAGGACCTCATCCCACAACCTCGTTTCCTCCAAGGGGAGTGCAAATGGACCCAGAGCCTCCAGAGGAGCTGCAGTCTCTCCAGCCACAAAGGCCTGCAGCCGAGTCCATGACAGCCTGCTGCATGGAGGGCTTCGATGGGCGAGTGCCATGCTTCCCTGGCGGGGGCTCTTTCTCACACTGCTTTCCATGGGGAAACACTGTGTGTGCCAAGGGTCTCCTGTGTGCAGAAAATCTCTGCCCAGCGCCAGAGGTGCAGGGAATCCTCTTTGGACACACAGCCATGTTCTGGGCAGGCCTCCCATGTTGGGAGAGCCTTCACCTCCCCAACTGTCCAACTGCCTCAGGAACACACTTCTAGGGAGTGTGGGTCTGCCAGGCAGGGCGGCCCGAGGGAGGAACGTGGATTGCAGGCCAAAGCCACTGTGCTGAGCCTTCCCCCTGCACGTCGTAGCCGAAGGCTCTGCGTACCAGGCCCAAACTGGAATGAGCCTGCAGCCTGGCCTGCAGTCCCAGGCTTGCCCTGGGCACTGCTAGGTCCGGACCCATCCCAGGCTCAGCCAGGCCTCCCGAGGGCCTGTGCTGGCCTTGGCCACTGCCAGCCAGCAGGACCTCGATGGAGCACAGTTCATTCGAGAAGGCCCCAGGGTGGTGCCTGTGTGTCTCTTGCACTGCTGGGAAGCTGCAGGTCCAGAGGCGGTGTGTGCACGTGAGCACTGGGGCCTGAGCACCAAACAGTCATGAGCCCACTTTCAAGTGGGACTCCTGCCGCCTCTTCGCTGCCTGCCACACCCCCTTGCTGCCTGTGCTGTCATCACTGCTGGCTGGCCTCTCTGTTCACAGGCCAGTGTAGGCCAAGGAAACAACGTGCTTGCTCTCCCCTAGCTAGGAGCTCCTCCTGCAGCCTTCTGGCCCAGGGGACACATGCCCCTGGCCCAGCAGCCTGCAAGGAAGCTCCAGCTTAGCCCTCCAGAAAGGCCTGCAGCACTTGGCAGGGAGCCATCTGCTATGGACAGCTATCCCACTGCAAAGCCTTGGAGGAGTTCATGGATGCTCGGGCCTGCAGTGTTTTCCATCAGAGCACACTGGGTGCCCAAAGCCTCGCCTGTGGCTTCTGAGCACCCTCCAACCCACATGCCCTTGGCACCCACTCTGTTGCCACAGGGAAGTCGTAAGCAGGACTCTGGAGCTTGGGGAGCCAGAGTGCCTCCTGCTTGGAAACTTCCTCAGGAACTCATTTGGAGTGAGGCTTCTCCTGCCACGCTTGCTGGCCAGCAGATGGTGCCATCGCTCCACCAAAAAACTCTCTGCTTTGCCTTCAGCCTGGAATCGCCTAGCTGAGCTCTCTCTGCCTCAAGCCAAAACTCGAGTGTGCATCCAGCCTACAGAAAGCAGAGTGCCTTTTCCTGAGCACTGCTATGTGGTGGCAGTTCCCTGAAGGCCTCCTGGGCCTTCTCTCCCCTAACACAGTCGTGCCATTCAGCCCACCCGGGGAGCCAAGGTCACCCTTGGCAGGGCTCAGGGTGTGGCCTGGGAATGGTTCCATGGCTGGGAAAGGGCAGATGCTGAAGCTGGGTGCCCACTTGGGAATGGGGCCTGATGGGCAGAGCCGGCATTCCCTGGGTGGGAGGCAGGAGTCTAGGGCTTCCAAGCTGCATGCAGATCCCCTCCCTGGCTGCCCTGCTTGCTTCTGGGCTGACAAGCCTCTCTCACCACACGTGCGTCTCATCGAATGGAGCAGGCTGAGTGCCATTGTGGGCAAGGACCTCATCCCACAACCTCGTTTCCTCCAAGGGGAGTGCAAATGGACCCAGAGCCTCCAGAGGAGCTGCAGTCTCTCCAGCCACAAAGGCCTGCAGCCGAGTCCATGACAGCCTGCTGCATGGAGGGCTTCGATGGGCGAGTGCCATGCTTCCCTGGCGGGGGCTCTTTCTCACACTGCTTTCCATGGGGAAACACTGTGTGTGCCAAGGGTCTCCTGTGTGCAGAAAATCTCTGCCCAGCGCCAGAGGTGCAGGGAATCCTCTTTGGACACACAGCCATGTTCTGGGCAGGCCTCCCATGTTGGGAGAGCCTCCACCTCCCCAACTGTCCAACTGCCTCAGGAACACACTTCTAGGGAGTGTGGGTCTGCCAGGCAGGGCGGCCTGAGCGAGGAACGTGGATTGCAGGCCAAAGCCACTGTGCTGAGCCTTCCCCCTGCACGTCCTAGCCGAAGGCTCTGCGTACCAGGCCCAAACTGGAATGAGCCTGCAGCCTGGCCTGCAGTCCCAGGCTTGCCCTGGGCACTGCTAGGTCCGGACCCATCCCAGGCTCAGCCAGGCCTCCCGAGGGCCTGTGCTGGCCTTGGCCACTGCCAGCCAGCAGGACCTCGATGGAGCACAGTTCATTCGAGAAGGCCCCAGGGTGGTGCCTGTGTGTCTCTTGCACTGCTGGGAAGCTGCAGGTCCAGAGGCGGTGTGTGCACGTGAGCACTGGGGCCTGAGCACCAAACAGTCATGAGCCCACTTTCAAGTGGGACTCCTGCCGCCTCTTCGCTGCCTGCCACACCCCCTTGCTGCCTGTGCTGTCATCACTGCTGGCTGGCCTCTGTGTTCACAGGCCAGTGTAGGCCAAGGAAACAACGTGCTTGCTCTCCCCTAGCTAGGAGCTCCTCCTGCAGCCTTCTGGCCCAGGGGACACATGCCCCTGGCCCAGCAGCCTGCAAGGAAGCTCCAGCTTAGCCCTCCAGAAAGGCCTGCAGCACTTGGCAGGGAGCCATCTGCTATGGACAGCTATCCCACTGCAAAGCCTTGGAGGAGTTCATGGATGCTCGGGCCTGCAGTGTTTTCCATCAGAGAACACTGGGTGCCCAAAGCCTCGCCTGTGGCTTCTGAGCACCCTCCAACCCACATGCCCTTGGCACCCACTCTGTTGCCACAGGGAAGTCGTAAGCAGGACTCTGGAGCTTGGGGAGCCAGAGTGCCTCCTGCTTGGAAACTTCCTCAGGAACTCATTTGGAGTGAGGCTTCTCCTGCCACGCTTGCTGGCCAGCAGATGGTGCCATCGCTCCACCAAAAAACTCTCTGCTTTGCCTTCAGCCTGGAATCGCCTAGCTGAGCTCTCTCTGCCTCAAGCCAAAACTCGAGTGTGCATCCAGCCTACAGAAAGCAGAGTGCCTTTTCCTGAGCACTGCTATGTGGTGGCAGTTCCCTGAAGGCCTCCTGGGCCTTCTCTCCCCTAACACAGTCGTGCCATTCAGCCCACCCGGGGAGCCAAGGTCACCCTTGGCAGGGCTCAGGGTGTGGCCTGGGAATGGTTCCATGGCTGGGAAAGGGCAGATGCTGAAGCTGGGTGCCCACTTGGGAATGGGGCCTGATGGGCAGAGCCGGCATTCCCTGGGTGGGAGGCAGGAGTCTAGGGCTTCCAAGCTGCATGCAGATCCCCTCCCTGGCTGCCCTGCTTGCTTCTGGGCTGACAAGCCTCTCTCACCACACGTGCGTCTCATCGAATGGAGCAGGCTGAGTGCCATTGTGGGCAAGGACCTCATCCCACAACCTCGTTTCCTCCAAGGGGAGTGCAAATGGACCCAGAGCCTCCAGAGGAGCTGCAGTCTCTCCAGCCACAAAGGCCTGCAGCCGAGTCCATGACAGCCTGCTGCATGGAGGGCTTCGATGGGCGAGTGCCATGCTTCCCTGGCGGGGGCTCTTTCTCACACTGCTTTCCATGGGGAAACACTGTGTGTGCCAAGGGTCTCCTGTGTGCAGAAAATCTCTGCCCAGTGCCAGAGGTGCAGGGAATCCTCTTTGGACACACAGCCATGTTCTGGGCAGGCCTCCCATGTTGGGAGAGCCTCCACCTCCCCAACTGTCCAACTGCCTCAGGAACACACTTCTAGGGAGTGTGGGTCTGCCAGGCAGGGCGGCCCGAGGGAGGAACGTGGATTGCAGGCCAAAGCCACTGTGCTGAGCCTTCCCCCTGCACGTCCTAGCTGAAGGCTCTGCGTACCAGGCCCAAACTGGAATGAGCCTGCAGCCTGGCCTGCAGTCCCAGGCTTGCCCTGGGCACTGCTAGGTCCGGACCCATCCCAGGCTCAGCCAGGCCTCCCGAGGGCCTGTGCTGGCCTTGGCCACTGCCAGCCAGCAGGACCTCGATGGAGCACAGTTCATTCGAGAAGGCCCCAGGGTGGTGCCTGTGTGTCTCTTGCACTGCTGGGAAGCTGCAGGTCCAGAGGCGGTGTGTGCACGTGAGCACTGGGGCCTGAGCACCAAACAGTCATGAGCCCACTTTCAAGTGGGACTCCTGCCGCCTCTTAGCTGCCTGCCACACCCCCTTGCTGCCTGTGCTGTCATCACTGCTGGCTGGCCTCTCTGTTCACAGGCCAGTGTAGGCCAAGGAAACAACGTGCTTGCTCTCCCCTAGCTAGGAGCTCCTCCTGCAGCCTTCTGGCCCAGGGGACACATGCCCCTGGCCCAGCAGCCTGCAAGGAAGCTCCAGCTTAGCCCTCCAGAAAGGCCTGCAGCACTTGGCAGGGAGCCATCTGCTATGGACAGCTATCCCACTGCAAAGCCTTGGAGGAGTTCATGGATGCTCGGGCCTGCAGTGTTTTCCATCAGAGAACACTGGGTGCCCAAAGCCTCGCCTGTGGCTTCTGAGCACCCTCCAACCCACATGCCCTTGGCACCCACTCTGTTGCCACAGGGAAGTCGTAAGCAGGACTCTGGAGCTTGGGGAGCCAGAGTGCCTCCTGCTTGGAAACTTCCTCAGGAACTCATTTGGAGTGAGGCTTCTCCTGCCACGCTTGCTGGCCAGCAGATGGTGCCATCGCTCCACCAAAAAACTCTCTGCTTTGCCTTCAGCCTGGAATCGCCTAGCTGAGCTCTCTCTGCCTCAAGCCAAAACTCGAGTGTGCATCCAGCCTACAGAAAGCAGAGTGCCTTTTCCTGAGCACTGCTATGTGGTGGCAGTTCCCTGAAGGCCTCCTGGGCCTTCTCTCCCCTAACACAGTCGTGCCATTCAGCCCACCCGGGGAGCCAAGGTCACCCTTGGCAGGGCTCAGGGTGTGGCCTGGGAATGGTTCCATGGCTGGGAAAGGGCAGATGCTGAAGCTGGGTGCCCACTTGGGAATGGGGCCTGATGGGCAGAGCCGGCATTCCCTGGGTGGGAGGCAGCAGTCTAGGGCTTCGAAGCTGCATGCAAATCCCCTCCCTGGCTGCCCTGCTTGCTTCTGGGCTGACAAGCCTCTCTCACCACACGTGCGTCTCATCGAATGGAGCAGGCTGAGTGCCATTGTGGGCAAGGACCTCATCCCACAACCTCGTTTCCTCCAAGGGGAGTGCAAATGGACCCAGAGCCTCCAGAGGAGCTGCAGTCTCTCCAGCCACAAAGGCCTGCAGCCGAGTCCATGACAGCCTGCTGCATGGAGGGCTTCGATGGGCGAGTGCCATGCTTCCCTGGCGGGGGCTCTTTCTCACACTGCTTTCCATGGGGAAACACTGTGTGTGCCAAGGGTCTCCTGTGTGCAGAAAATCTCTGCCCAGCGCCAGAGGTGCAGGGAATCCTCTTTGGACACACAGCCATGTTCTGGGCAGGCCTCCCATGTTGGGAGAGCCTCCACCTCCCCAACTGTCCAACTGCCTCAGGAACACACTTCTAGGGAGTGTGGGTCTGCCAGGCAGGGCGGCCCGAGGGAGGAACGTGGATTGCAGGCCAAAGCCACTGTGCTGAGCCTTCCCCCTGCACGTCCTAGCCGAAGGCTCTGCGTACCAGGCCCAAACTGGAATGAGCCTGCAGCCTGGCCTGCAGTCCCAGGCTTGCCCTGGGCACTGCTAGGTCCGGACCCATCCCAGGCTCAGCCAGGCCTCCCGAGGGCCTGTGCTGGCCTTGGCCACTGCCAGCCAGCAGGACCTCGATGGAGCACAGTTCATTCGAGAAGGCCCCAGGGTGGTGCCTGTGTGTCTCTTGCACTGCTGGGAAGCTGCAGGTCCAGAGGCGGTGTGTGCACGTGAGCACTGGGGCCTGAGCACCAAACAGTCATGAGCCCACTTTCAAGTGGGACTCCTGCCGCCTCTTAGCTGCCTGCCACACCCCCTTGCTGCCTGTGCTGTCATCACTGCTGGCTGGCCTCTCTGTTCACAGGCCAGTGTAGGCCAAGGAAACAACGTGCTTGCTCTCCCCTAGCTAGGAGCTCCTCCTGCAGCCTTCTGGCCCAGGGGACACATGCCCCTGGCCCAGCAGCCTGCAAGGAAGCTCCAGCTTAGCCCTCCAGAAAGGCCTGCAGCACTTGGCAGGGAGCCATCTGCTATGGACAGCTATCCCACTGCAAAGCCTTGGAGGAGTTCATGGATGCTCGGGCCTGCAGTGTTTTCCATCAGAGAACACTGGGTGCCCAAAGCCTCGCCTGTGGCTTCTGAGCACCCTCCAACCCACATGCCCTTGGCACCCACTCTGTTGCCACAGGGAAGTCGTAAGCAGGACTCTGGAGCTTGGGGAGCCAGAGTGCCTCCTGCTTGGAAACTTCCTCAGGAACTCATTTGGAGTGAGGCTTCTCCTGCCACGCTTGCTGGCCAGCAGATGGTGCCATCGCTCCACCAAAAAACTCTCTGCTTTGCCTTCAGCCTGGAATCGCCTAGCTGAGCTCTCTCTGCCTCAAGCCAAAACTCGAGTGTGCATCCAGCCTACAGAAAGCAGAGTGCCTTTTCCTGAGCACTGCTATGTGGTGGCAGTTCCCTGAAGGCCTCCTGGGCCTTCTCTCCCCTAACACAGTCGTGCCATTCAGCCCACCCGGGGAGCCAAGGTCACCCTTGGCAGGGCTCAGGGTGTGGCCTGGGAATGGTTCCATGGCTGGGAAAGGGCAGATGCTGAAGCTGGGTGCCCACTTGGGAATGGGGCCTGATGGGCAGAGCCGGCATTCCCTGGGTGGGAGGCAGGAGTCTAGGGCTTCCAAGCTGCATGCAGATCCCCTCCCTGGCTGCCCTGCTTGCTTCTGGGCTGACAAGCCTCTCTCACCACACGTGCGTCTCATCGAATGGAGCAGGCTGAGTGCCATTGTGGGCAAGGACCTCATCCCACAACCTCGTTTCCTCCAAGGGGAGTGCAAATGGACCCAGAGCCTCCAGAGGAGCTGCAGTCTCTCCAGCCACAAAGGCCTGCAGCCGAGTCCATGACAGCCTGCTGCATGGAGGGCTTCAATGGGCGAGTGCCATGCTTCCCTGGCGGGGGCTCTTTCTCACACTGCTTTCCATGGGGAAACACTGTGTGTGCCAAGGGTCTCCTGTGTGCAGAAAATCTCTGCCCAGCGCCAGAGGTGCAGGGAATCCTCTTTGGACACACAGCCATGTTCTGGGCAGGCCTCCCATGTTGGGAGAGCCTCCACCTCCCCAACTGTCCAACTGCCTCAGGAACACACTTCTAGGGAGTGTGGGTCTGCCAGGCAGGGCGGCCCGAGCGAGGAACGTGGATTGCAGGCCAAAGCCACTGTGCTGAGCCTTCCCCCTGCACGTCCTAGCCGAAGGCTCTGCGTACCAGGCCCAAACTGGAATGAGCCTGCAGCCTGGCCTGCAGTCCCAGGCTTGCCCTGGGCACTGCTAGGTCCGGACCCATCCCAGGCTCAGCCAGGCCTCCCGAGGGCCTGTGCTGGCCTTGGCCACTGCCAGCCAGCAGGACCTCGATGGAGCACAGTTCATTCGAGAAGGCCCCAGGGTGGTGCCTGTGTGTCTCTTGCACTGCTGGGAAGCTGCAGGTCCAGAGGCTGTGTGTGCACGTGAGCACTGGGGCCTGAGCACCAAACAGTCATGAGCCCACTTTCAAGTGGGACTCCTGCCGCCTCTTCGCTGCCTGCCACACCCCCTTGCTGCCTGTGCTGTCATCACTGCTGGCTGGCCTCTGTGTTCACAGGCCAGTGTAGGCCAAGGAAACAACGTGCTTGCTCTCCCCTAGCTAGGAGCTCCTCCTGCAGCCTTCTGGCCCAGGGGACACATGCCCCTGGCCCAGCAGCCTGCAAGGAAGCTCCAGCTTAGCCCTCCAGAAAGGCCTGCAGCACTTGGCAGGGAGCCATCTGCTATGGACAGCTATCCCACTGCAAAGCCTTGGAGGAGTTCATGGATGCTCGGGCCTGCAGTGTTTTCCATCAGAGAACACTGGGTGCCCAAAGCCTCGCCTGTGGCTTCTGAGCACCCTCCAACCCACATGCCCTTGGCACCCACTCTGTTGCCACAGGGAAGTCGTAAGCAGGACTCTGGAGCTTGGGGAGCCAGAGTGCCTCCTGCTTGGAAACTTCCTCAGGAACTCATTTGGAGTGAGGCTTCTCCTGCCACGCTTGCTGGCCAGCAGATGGTGCCATCGCTCCACCAAAAAACTCTCTGCTTTGCCTTCAGCCTGGAATCGCCTAGCTGAGCTCTCTCTGCCTCAAGCCAAAACTCGAGTGTGCATCCAGCCTACAGAAAGCAGAGTGCCTTTTCCTGAGCACTGCTATGTGGTGGCAGTTCCCTGAAGGCCTCCTGGGCCTTCTCTCCCCTAACACAGTCGTGCCATTCAGCCCACCCGGGGAGCCAAGGTCACCCTTGGCAGGGCTCAGGGTGTGGCCTGGGAATGGTTCCATGGCTGGGAAAGGGCAGATGCTGAAGCTGGGTGCCCACTTGGGAATGGGGCCTGATGGGCAGAGCCGGCATTCCCTGGGTGGGAGGCAGGAGTCTAGGGCTTCCAAGCTGCATGCAGATCCCCTCCCTGGCTGCCCTGCTTGCTTCTGGGCTGACAAGCCTCTCTCACCACACGTGCGTCTCATCGAATGGAGCAGGCTGAGTGCCATTGTGGGCAAGGACCTCATCCCACAACCTCGTTTCCTCCAAGGGGAGTGCAAATGGACCCAGAGCCTCCAGAGGAGCTGCAGTCTCTCCAGCCACAAAGGCCTGCAGCCGAGTCCATGACAGCCTGCTGCATGGAGGGCTTCGATGGGCGAGTGCCATGCTTCCCTGGCGGGGGCTCTTTCTCACACTGCTTTCCATGGGGAAACACTGTGTGTGCCAAGGGTCTCCTGTGTGCAGAAAATCTCTGCCCAGCGCCAGAGGTGCAGGGAATCCTCTTTGGACACACAGCCATGTTCTGGGCAGGCCTCCCATGTTGGGAGAGCCTCCACCTCCCCAACTGTCCAACTGCCTCAGGAACACACTTCTAGGGAGTGTGGGTCTGCCAGGCAGGGCGGCCCGAGCGAGGAACGTGGATTGCAGGCCAAAGCCACTGTGCTGAGCCTTCCCCCTGCACGTCCTAGCCGAAGGCTCTGCGTACCAGGCCCAAACTGGAATGAGCCTGCAGCCTGGCCTGCAGTCCCAGGCTTGCCCTGGGCACTGCTAGGTCCGGACCCATCCCAGGCTCAGCCAGGCCTCCCGAGGGCCTGTGCTGGCCTTGGCCACTGCCAGCCAGCAGGACCTCGATGGAGCACAGTTCATTCGAGAAGGCCCCAGGGTGGTGCCTGTGTGTCTCTTGCACTGCTGGGAAGCTGCAGGTCCAGAGGCGGTGTGTGCACGTGAGCACTGGGGCCTGAGCACCAAACAGTCATGAGCCCACTTTCAAGTGGGACTCCTGCCGCCTCTTCGCTGCCTGCCACACCCCCTTGCTGCCTGTGCTGTCATCACTGCTGGCTGGCCTCTGTGTTCACAGGCCAGTGTAGGCCAAGGAAACAACGTGCTTGCTCTCCCCTAGCTAGGAGCTCCTCCTGCAGCCTTCTGGCCCAGGGGACACATGCCCCTGGCCCAGCAGCCTGCAAGGAAGCTCCAGCTTAGCCCTCCAGAAAGGCCTGCAGCACTTGGCAGGGAGCCATCTGCTATGGACAGCTATCCCACTGCAAAGCCTTGGAGGAGTTCATGGATGCTCGGGCCTGCAGTGTTTTCCATCAGAGAACACTGGGTGCCCAAAGCCTTGCCTGTGGCTTCTGAGCACCCTCCAACCCACATGCCCTTGGCACCCACTCTGTTGCCACAGGGAAGTCGTAAGCAGGACTCTGGAGCTTGGGGAGCCAGAGTGCCTCCTGCTTGGAAACTTCCTCAGGAACTCATTTGGAGTGAGGCTTCTCCTGCCACGCTTGCTGGCCAGCAGATGGTGCCATCGCTCCACCAAAAAACTCTCTGCTTTGCCTTCAGCCTGGAATCGCCTAGCTGAGCTCTCTCTGCCTCAAGCCAAAACTCGAGTGTGCATCCAGCCTACAGAAAGCAGAGTGCCTTTTCCTGAGCACTGCTATGTGGTGGCAGTTCCCTGAAGGCCTCCTGGGCCTTCTCTCCCCTAACACAGTCGTGCCATTCAGCCCACCCGGGGAGCCAAGGTCACCCTTGGCAGGGCTCAGGGTGTGGCCTGGGAATGGTTCCATGGCTGGGAAAGGGCAGATGCTGAAGCTGGGTGCCCACTTGGGAATGGGGCCTGATGGGCAGAGCCGGCATTCCCTGGGTGGGAGGCAGGAGTCTAGGGCTTCCAAGCTGCATGCAGATCCCCTCCCTGGCTGCCCTGCTTGCTTCTGGGCTGACAAGCCTCTCTCACCACACGTGCGTCTCATCGAATGGAGCAGGCTGAGTGCCATTGTGGGCAAGGACCTCATCCCACAACCTCGTTTCCTCCAAGGGGAGTGCAAATGGACCCAGAGCCTCCAGAGGAGCTGCAGTCTCTCCAGCCACAAAGGCCTGCAGCCGAGTCCATGACAGCCTGCTGCATGGAGGGCTTCGATGGGCGAGTGCCATGCTTCCCTGGCGGGGGCTCTTTCTCACACTGCTTTCCATGGGGAAACACTGTGTGTGCCAAGGGTCTCCTGTGTGCAGAAAATCTCTGCCCAGCGCCAGAGGTGCAGGGAATCCTCTTTGGACACACAGCCATGTTCTGGGCAGGCCTCCCATGTTGGGAGAGCCTCCACCTCCCCAACTGTCCAACTGCCTCAGGAACACACTTCTAGGGAGTGTGGGTCTGCCAGGCAGGGCGGCCCGAGCGAGGAACGTGGATTGCAGGCCAAAGCCACTGTGCTGAGCCTTCCCCCTGCACGTCCTAGCCGAAGGCTCTGCGTACCAGGCCCAAACTGGAATGAGCCTGCAGCCTGGCCTGCAGTCCCAGGCTTGCCCTGGGCACTGCTAGGTCCGGACCCATCCCAGGCTCAGCCAGGCCTCCCGAGGGCCTGTGCTGGCCTTGGCCACTGCCAGCCAGCAGGACCTCGATGGAGCACAGTTCATTCGAGAAGGCCCCAGGGTGGTGCCTGTGTGTCTCTTGCACTGCTGGGAAGCTGCAGGTCCAGAGGCGGTGTGTGCACGTGAGCACTGGGGCCTGAGCACCAAACAGTCATGAGCCCACTTTCAAGTGGGACTCCTGCCGCCTCTTCGCTGCCTGCCACACCCCCTTGCTGCCTGTGCTGTCATCACTGCTGGCTGGCCTCTGTGTTCACAGGCCAGTGTAGGCCAAGGAAACAACGTGCTTGCTCTCCCCTAGCTAGGAGCTCCTCCTGCAGCCTTCTGGCCCAGGGGACACATGCCCCTGGCCCAGCAGCCTGCAAGGAAGCTCCAGCTTAGCCCTCCAGAAAGGCCTGCAGCACTTGGCAGGGAGCCATCTGCTATGGACAGCTATCCCACTGCAAAGCCTTGGAGGAGTTCATGGATGCTCGGGCCTGCAGTGTTTTCCATCAGAGAACACTGGGTGCCCAAAGCCTCGCCTGTGGCTTCTGAGCACCCTCCAACCCACATGCCCTTGGCACCCACTCTGTTGCCACAGGGAAGTCGTAAGCAGGACTCTGGAGCTTGGGGAGCCAGAGTGCCTCCTGCTTGGAAACTTCCTCAGGAACTCATTTGGAGTGAGGCTTCTCCTGCCACGCTTGCTGGCCAGCAGATGGTGCCATCGCTCCACCAAAAAACTCTCTGCTTTGCCTTCAGCCTGGAATCGCCTAGCTGAGCTCTCTCTGCCTCAAGCCAAAACTCGAGTGTGCATCCAGCCTACAGAAAGCAGAGTGCCTTTTCCTGAGCACTGCTATGTGGTGGCAGTTCCCTGAAGGCCTCCTGGGCCTTCTCTCCCCTAACACAGTCGTGCCATTCAGCCCACCCGGGGAGCCAAGGTCACCCTTGGCAGGGCTCAGGGTGTGGCCTGGGAATGGTTCCATGGCTGGGAAAGGGCAGATGCTGAAGCTGGGTGCCCACTTGGGAATGGGGCCTGATGGGCAGAGCCGGCATTCCCTGGGTGGGAGGCAGGAGTCTAGGGCTTCCAAGCTGCATGCAGATCCCCTCCCTGGCTGCCCTGCTTGCTTCTGGGCTGACAAGCCTCTCTCACCACACGTGCGTCTCATCGAATGGAGCAGGCTGAGTGCCATTGTGGGCAAGGACCTCATCCCACAACCTCGTTTCCTCCAAGGGGAGTGCAAATGGACCCAGAGCCTCCAGAGGAGCTGCAGTCTCTCCAGCCACAAAGGCCTGCAGCCGAGTCCATGACAGCCTGCTGCATGGAGGGCTTCGATGGGCGAGTGCCATGCTTCCCTGGCGGGGGCTCTTTCTCACACTGCTTTCCATGGGGAAACACTGTGTGTGCCAAGGGTCTCCTGTGTGCAGAAAATCTCTGCCCAGCGCCAGAGGTGCAGGGAATCCTCTTTGGACACACAGCCATGTTCTGGGCAGGCCTCCCATGTTGGGAGAGCCTCCACCTCCCCAACTGTCCAACTGCCTCAGGAACACACTTCTAGGGAGTGTGGGTCTGCCAGGCAGGGCGGCCCGAGGGAGGAACGTGGATTGCAGGCCAAAGCCACTGTGCTGAGCCTTCCCCCTGCACGTCCTAGCCGAAGGCTCTGCGTACCAGGCCCAAACTGGAATGAGCCTGCAGCCTGGCCTGCAGTCCCAGGCTTGCCCTGGGCACTGCTAGGTCCGGACCCATCCCAGGCTCAGCCAGGCCTCCCGAGGGCCTGTGCTGGCCTTGGCCACTGCCAGCCAGCAGGACCTCGATGGAGCACAGTTCATTCGAGAAGGCCCCAGGGTGGTGCCTGTGTGTCTCTTGCACTGCTGGGAAGATGCAGGTCCAGAGGCGGTGTGTGCACGTGAGCACTGGGGCCTGAGCACCAAACAGTCATGAGCCCACTTTCAAGTGGGACTCCTGCCGCCTCTTAGCTGCCTGCCACACCCCCTTGCTGCCTGTGCTGTCATCACTGCTGGCTGGCCTCTGTGTTCACAGGCCAGTGTAGGCCAAGGAAACAACGTGCTTGCTCTCCCCTAGCTAGGAGCTCCTCCTGCAGCCTTCTGGCCCAGGGGACACATGCCCCTGGCCCAGCAGCCTGCAAGGAAGCTCCAGCTTAGCCCTCCAGAAAGGCCTGCAGCACTTGGCAGGGAGCCATCTGCTATGGACAGCTATCCCACTGCAAAGCCTTGGAGGAGTTCATGGATGCTCGGGCCTGCAGTGTTTTCCATCAGAGAACACTGGGTGCCCAAAGCCTCGCCTGTGGCTTCTGAGCACCCTCCAACCCACATGCCCTTGGCACCCACTCTGTTGCCACAGGGAAGTCGTAAGCAGGACTCTGGAGCTTGGGGAGCCAGAGTGCCTCCTGCTTGGAAACTTCCTCAGGAACTCATTTGGAGTGAGGCTTCTCCTGCCACGCTTGCTGGCCAGCAGATGGTGCCATCGCTCCACCAAAAAACTCTCTGCTTTGCCTTCAGCCTGGAATCGCCTAGCTGAGCTCTCTCTGCCTCAAGCCAAAACTCGAGTGTGCATCCAGCCTACAGAAAGCAGAGTGCCTTTTCCTGAGCACTGCTATGTGGTGGCAGTTCCCTGAAGGCCTCCTGGGCCTTCTCTCCCCTAACACAGTCGTGCCATTCAGCCCACCCGGGGAGCCAAGGTCACCCTTGGCAGGGCTCAGGGTGTGGCCTGGGAATGGTTCCATGGCTGGGAAAGGGCAGATGCTGAAGCTGGGTGCCCACTTGGGAATGGGGCCTGATGGGCAGAGCCGGCATTCCCTGGGTGGGAGGCAGGAGTCTAGGGCTTCCAAGCTGCATGCAGATCCCCTCCCTGGCTGCCCTGCTTGCTTCTGGGCTGACAAGCCTCTCTCACCACACGTGCGTCTCATCGAATGGAGCAGGCTGAGTGCCATTGTGGGCAAGGACCTCATCCCACAACCTCGTTTCCTCCAAGGGGAGTGCAAATGGACCCAGAGCCTCCAGAGGAGCTGCAGTCTCTCCAGCCACAAAGGCCTGCAGCCGAGTCCATGACAGCCTGCTGCATGGAGGGCTTCGATGGGCGAGTGCCATGCTTCCCTGGCGGGGGCTCTTTCTCACACTGCTTTCCATGGGGAAACACTGTGTGTGCCAAGGGTCTCCTGTGTGCAGAAAATCTCTGCCCAGCGCCAGAGGTGCAGGGAATCCTCTTTGGACACACAGCCATGTTCTGGGCAGGCCTCCCATGTTGGGAGAGCCTCCACCTCCCCAACTGTCCAACTGCCTCAGGAACACACTTCTAGGGAGTGTGGGTCTGCCAGGCAGGGCGGCCCGAGGGAGGAACGTGGATTGCAGGCCAAAGCCACTGTGCTGAGCCTTCCCCCTGCACGTCCTAGCCGAAGGCTCTGCGTACCAGGCCCAAACTGGAATGAGCCTGCAGCCTGGCCTGCAGTCCCAGGCTTGCCCTGGGCACTGCTAGGTCCGGACCCATCCCAGGCTCAGCCAGGCCTCCCGAGGGCCTGTGCTGGCCTTGGCCACTGCCAGCCAGCAGGACCTCGATGGAGCACAGTTCATTCGAGAAGGCCCCAGGGTGGTGCCTGTGTGTCTCTTGCACTGCTGGGAAGCTGCAGGTCCAGAGGCGGTGTGTGCACGTGAGCACTGGGGCCTGAGCACCAAACAGTCATGAGCCCACTTTCAAGTGGGACTCCTGCCGCCTCTTAGCTGCCTGCCACACCCCCTTGCTGCCTGTGCTGTCATCACTGCTGGCTGGCCTCTGTGTTCACAGGCCAGTGTAGGCCAAGGAAACAACGTGCTTGCTCTCCCCTAGCTAGGAGCTCCTCCTGCAGCCTTCTGGCCCAGGGGACACATGCCCCTGGCCCAGCAGCCTGCAAGGAAGCTCCAGCTTAGCCCTCCAGAAAGGCCTGCAGCACTTGGCAGGGAGCCATCTGCTATGGACAGCTATCCCACTGCAAAGCCTTGGAGGAGTTCATGGATGCTCGGGCCTGCAGTGTTTTCCATCAGAGAACACTGGGTGCCCAAAGCCTCGCCTGTGGCTTCTGAGCACCCTCCAACCCACATGCCCTTGGCACCCACTCTGTTGCCACAGGGAAGTCGTAAGCAGGACTCTGGAGCTTGGGGAGCCAGAGTGCCTCCTGCTTGGAAACTTCCTCAGGAACTCATTTGGAGTGAGGCTTCTCCTGCCACGCTTGCTGGCCAGCAGATGGTGCCATCGCTCCACCAAAAAACTCTCTGCTTTGCCTTCAGCCTGGAATCGCCTAGCTGAGCTCTCTCTGCCTCAAGCCAAAACTCGAGTGTGCATCCAGCCTACAGAAAGCAGAGTGCCTTTTCCTGAGCACTGCTATGTGGTGGCAGTTCCCTGAAGGCCTCCTGGGCCTTCTCTCCCCTAACACAGTCGTGCCATTCAGCCCACCCGGGGAGCCAAGGTCACCCTTGGCAGGGCTCAGGGTGTGGCCTGGGAATGGTTCCATGGCTGGGAAAGGGCAGATGCTGAAGCTGGGTGCCCACTTGGGAATGGGGCCTGATGGGCAGAGCCGGCATTCCCTGGGTGGGAGGCAGGAGTCTAGGGCTTCCAAGCTGCATGCAGATCCCCTCCCTGGCTGCCCTGCTTGCTTCTGGGCTGACAAGCCTCTCTCACCACACGTGCGTCTCATCGAATGGAGCAGGCTGAGTGCCATTGTGGGCAAGGACCTCATCCCACAACCTCGTTTCCTCCAAGGGGAGTGCAAATGGACCCAGAGCCTCCAGAGGAGCTGCAGTCTCTCCAGCCACAAAGGCCTGCAGCCGAGTCCATGACAGCCTGCTGCATGGAGGGCTTCGATGGGCGAGTGCCATGCTTCCCTGGCGGGGGCTCTTTCTCACACTGCTTTCCATGGGGAAACACTGTGTGTGCCAAGGGTCTCCTGTGTGCAGAAAATCTCTGCCCAGCGCCAGAGGTGCAGGGAATCCTCTTTGGACACACAGCCATGTTCTGGGCAGGCCTCCCATGTTGGGAGAGCCTCCACCTCCCCAACTGTCCAACTGCCTCAGGAACACACTTCTAGGGAGTGTGGGTCTGCCAGGCAGGGCGGCCTGAGGGAGGAACGTGGATTGCAGGCCAAAGCCACTGTGCTGAGCCTTCCCCCTGCACGTCCTAGCCGAAGGCTCTGCATACCAGGCCCAAACTGGAATGAGCCTGCAGCCTGGCCTGCAGTCCCAGGCTTGCCCTGGGCACTGCTAGGTCCGGACCCATCCCAGGCTCAGCCAGGCCTCCCGAGGGCCTGTGCTGGCCTTGGCCACTGCCAGCCAGCAGGACCTCGATGGAGCACAGTTCATTCGAGAAGGCCCCAGGGTGGTGCCTGTGTGTCTCTTGCACTGCTGGGAAGCTGCAGGTCCAGAGGCGGTGTGTGCACGTGAGCACTGGGGCCTGAGCACCAAACAGTCATGAGCCCACTTTCAAGTGGGACTCCTGCCGCCTCTTCGCTGCCTGCCACACCCCCTTGCTGCCTGTGCTGTCATCACTGCTGGCTGGCCTCTGTGTTCACAGGCCAGTGTAGGCCAAGGAAACAACGTGCTTGCTCTCCCCTAGCTAGGAGCTCCTCCTGCAGCCTTCTGGCCCAGGGGACACATGCCCCTGGCCCAGCAGCCTGCAAGGAAGCTCCAGCTTAGCCCTCCAGAAAGGCCTGCAGCACTTGGCAGGGAGCCATCTGCTATGGACAGCTATCCCACTGCAAAGCCTTGGAGGAGTTCATGGATGCTCGGGCCTGCAGTGTTTTCCATCAGAGAACACTGGGTGCCCAAAGCCTCGCCTGTGGCTTCTGAGCACCCTCCAACCCACATGCCCTTGGCACCCACTCTGTTGCCACAGGGAAGTCGTAAGCAGGACTCTGGAGCTTGGGGAGCCAGAGTGCCTCCTGCTTGGAAACTTCCTCAGGAACTCATTTGGAGTGAGGCTTCTCCTGCCACGCTTGCTGGCCAGCAGATGGTGCCATCGCTCCACCAAAAAACTCTCTGCTTTGCCTTCAGCCTGGAATCGCCTAGCTGAGCTCTCTCTGCCTCAAGCCAAAACTCGAGTGTGCATCCAGCCTACAGAAAGCAGAGTGCCTTTTCCTGAGCACTGCTATGTGGTGGCAGTTCCCTGAAGGCCTCCTGGGCCTTCTCTCCCCTAACACAGTCGTGCCATTCAGCCCACCCGGGGAGCCAAGGTCACCCTTGGCAGGGCTCAGGGTGTGGCCTGAGAATGGTTCCATGGCTGGGAAAGGGCAGATGCTGAAGCTGGGTGCCCACTTGGGAATGGGGCCTGATGGGCAGAGCCGGCATTCCCTGGGTGGGAGGCAGGAGTCTAGGGCTTCCAAGCTGCATGCAGATCCCCTCCCTGGCTGCCCTGCTTGCTTCTGGGCTGACAAGCCTCTCTCACCACACGTGCGTCTCATCGAATGGAGCAGGCTGAGTGCCATTGTGGGCAAGGACCTCATCCCACAACCTCG
Source organism: Hippopotamus amphibius kiboko (assembly GCF_030028045.1). Taxonomy (NCBI): domain Eukaryota; kingdom Metazoa; phylum Chordata; class Mammalia; order Artiodactyla; family Hippopotamidae; genus Hippopotamus; species Hippopotamus amphibius. The sequence goes on along the minus strand of NC_080186.1, from coordinate 125,522,081 downwards.
TTTCCTCCAAGGGGAGTGCAAATGGACCCAGAGCCTCCAGAGGAGCTGCAGTCTCTCCAGCCACAAAGGCCTGCAGCCGAGTCCATGACAGCCTGCTGCATGGAGGGCTTCGATGGGCGAGTGCCATGCTTCCCTGGCGGGGGCTCTTTCTCACACTGCTTTCCATGGGGAAACACTGTGTGTGCCAAGGGTCTCCTGTGTGCAGAAAATCTCTGCCCAGCGCCAGAGGTGCAGGGAATCCTCTTTGGACACACAGCCATGTTCTGGGCAGGCCTCCCATGTTGGGAGAGCCTCCACCTCCCCAACTGTCCAACTGCCTCAGGAACACACTTCTAGGGAGTGTGGGTCTGCCAGGCAGGGCGGCCCGAGCGAGGAACGTGGATTGCAGGCCAAAGCCACTGTGCTGAGCCTTCCCCCTGCACGTCCTAGCCGAAGGCTCTGCGTACCAGGCCCAAACTGGAATGAGCCTGCAGCCTGGCCTGCAGTCCCAGGCTTGCCCTGGGCACTGCTAGGTCCGGACCCATCCCAGGCTCAGCCAGGCCTCCCGAGGGCCTGTGCTGGCCTTGGCCACTGCCAGCCAGCAGGACCTCGATGGAGCACAGTTCATTCGAGAAGGCCCCAGGGTGGTGCCTGTGTGTCTCTTGCACTGCTGGGAAGCTGCAGGTCCAGAGGCGGTGTGTGCACGTGAGCACTGGGGCCTGAGCACCAAACAGTCATGAGCCCACTTTCAAGTGGGACTCCTGCCGCCTCTTCGCTGCCTGCCACACCCCCTTGCTGCCTGTGCTGTCATCACTGCTGGCTGGCCTCTGTGTTCACAGGCCAGTGTAGGCCAAGGAAACAACGTGCTTGCTCTCCCCTAGCTAGGAGCTCCTCCTGCAGCCTTCTGGCCCAGGGGACACATGCCCCTGGCCCAGCAGCCTGCAAGGAAGCTCCAGCTTAGCCCTCCAGAAAGGCCTGCAGCACTTGGCAGGGAGCCATCTGCTATGGACAGCTATCCCACTGCAAAGCCTTGGAGGAGTTCATGGATGCTCGGGCCTGCAGTGTTTTCCATCAGAGAACACTGGGTGCCCAAAGCCTCGCCTGTGGCTTCTGAGCACCCTCCAACCCACATGCCCTTGGCACCCACTCTGTTGCCACAGGGAAGTCGTAAGCAGGACTCTGGAGCTTGGGGAGCCAGAGTGCCTCCTGCTTGGAAACTTCCTCAGGAACTCATTTGGAGTGAGGCTTCTCCTGCCACGCTTGCTGGCCAGCAGATGGTGCCATCGCTCCACCAAAAAACTCTCTGCTTTGCCTTCAGCCTGGAATCGCCTAGCTGAGCTCTCTCTGCCTCAAGCCAAAACTCGAGTGTGCATCCAGCCTACAGAAAGCAGAGTGCCTTTTCCTGAGCACTGCTATGTGGTGGCAGTTCCCTGAAGGCCTCCTGGGCCTTCTCTCCCCTAACACAGTCGTGCCATTCAGCCCACCCGGGGAGCCAAGGTCACCCTTGGCAGGGCTCAGGGTGTGGCCTGGGAATGGTTCCATGGCTGGGAAAGGGCAGATGCTGAAGCTGGGTGCCCACTTGGGAATGGGGCCTGATGGGCAGAGCCGGCATTCCCTGGGTGGGAGGCAGGAGTCTAGGGCTTCCAAGCTGCATGCAGATCCCCTCCCTGGCTGCCCTGCTTGCTTCTGGGCTGACAAGCCTCTCTCACCACACGTGCGTCTCATCGAATGGAGCAGGCTGAGTGCCATTGTGGGCAAGGACCTCATCCCACAACCTCGTTTCCTCCAAGGGGAGTGCAAATGGACCCAGAGCCTCCAGAGGAGCTGCAGTCTCTCCAGCCACAAAGGCCTGCAGCCGAGTCCATGACAGCCTGCTGCATGGAGGGCTTCGATGGGCGAGTGCCATGCTTCCCTGGCGGGGGCTCTTTCTCACACTGCTTTCCATGGGGAAACACTGTGTGTGCCAAGGGTCTCCTGTGTGCAGAAAATCTCTGCCCAGCGCCAGAGGTGCAGGGAATCCTCTTTGGACACACAGCCATGTTCTGGGCAGGCCTCCCATGTTGGGAGAGCCTCCACCTCCCCAACTGTCCAACTGCCTCAGGAACACACTTCTAGGGAGTGTGGGTCTGCCAGGCAGGGCGGCCCGAGGGAGGAACGTGGATTGCAGGCCAAAGCCACTGTGCTGAGCCTTCCCCCTGCACGTCCTAGCCGAAGGCTCTGCGTACCAGGCCCAAACTGGAATGAGCCTGCAGCCTGGCCTGCAGTCCCAGGCTTGCCCTGGGCACTGCTAGGTCCGGACCCATCCCAGGCTCAGCCAGGCCTCCCGAGGGCCTGTGCTGGCCTTGGCCACTGCCAGCCAGCAGGACCTCGATGGAGCACAGTTCATTCGAGAAGGCCCCAGGGTGGTGCCTGTGTGTCTCTTGCACTGCTGGGAAGCTGCAGGTCCAGAGGCAGTGTGTGCACGTGAGCACTGGGGCCTGAGCACCAAACAGTCATGAGCCCACTTTCAAGTGGGACTCCTGCCGCCTCTTCGCTGCCTGCCACACCCCCTTGCTGCCTGTGCTGTCATCACTGCTGGCTGGCCTCTGTGTTCACAGGCCAGTGTAGGCCAAGGAAACAACGTGCTTGCTCTCCCCTAGCTAGGAGCTCCTCCTGCAGCCTTCTGGCCCAGGGGACACATGCCCCTGGCCCAGCAGCCTGCAAGGAAGCTCCAGCTTAGCCCTCCAGAAAGGCCTGCAGCACTTGGCAGGGAGCCATCTGCTATGGACAGCTATCCCACTGCAAAGCCTTGCAGGAGTTCATGGATGCTCGGGCCTGCAGTGTTTTCCATCAGAGAACACTGGGTGCCCAAAGCCTCGCCTGTGGCTTCTGAGCACCCTCCAACCCACATGCCCTTGGCACCCACTCTGTTGCCACAGGGAAGTCGTAAGCAGGACTCTGGAGCTTGGGGAGCCAGAGTGCCTCCTGCTTGGAAACTTCCTCAGGAACTCATTTGGAGTGAGGCTTCTCCTGCCACGCTTGCTGGCCAGCAGATGGTGCCATCGCTCCACCAAAAAACTCTCTGCTTTGCCTTCAGCCTGGAATCGCCTAGCTGAGCTCTCTCTGCCTCAAGCCAAAACTCGAGTGTGCATCCAGCCTACAGAAAGCAGAGTGCCTTTTCCTGAGCACTGCTATGTGGTGGCAGTTCCCTGAAGGCCTCCTGGGCCTTCTCTCCCCTAACACAGTCGTGCCATTCAGCCCACCCGGGGAGCCAAGGTCACCCTTGGCAGGGCTCAGGGTGTGGCCTGGGAATGGTTCCATGGCTGGGAAAGGGCAGATGCTGAAGCTGGGTGCCCACTTGGGAATGGGGCCTGATGGGCAGAGCCGGCATTCCCTGGGTGGGAGGCAGGAGTCTAGGGCTTCCAAGCTGCATGCAGATCCCCTCCCTGGCTGCCCTGCTTGCTTCTGGGCTGACAAGCCTCTCTCACCACACGTGCGTCTCATCGAATGGAGCAGGCTGAGTGCCATTGTGGGCAAGGACCTCATCCCACAACCTCGTTTCCTCCAAGGGGAGTGCAAATGGACCCAGAGCCTCCAGAGGAGCTGCAGTCTCTCCAGCCACAAAGGCCTGCAGCCGAGTCCATGACAGCCTGCTGCATGGAGGGCTTCGATGGGCGAGTGCCATGCTTCCCTGGCGGGGGCTCTTTCTCACACTGCTTTCCATGGGGAAACACTGTGTGTGCCAAGGGTCTCCTGTGTGCAGAAAATCTCTGCCCAGCGCCAGAGGTGCAGGGAATCCTCTTTGGACACACAGCCATGTTCTGGGCAGGCCTCCCATGTTGGGAGAGCCTCCACCTCCCCAACTGTCCAACTGCCTCAGGAACACACTTCTAGGGAGTGTGGGTCTGCCAGGCAGGGCGGCCCGAGCGAGGAACGTGGATTGCAGGCCAAAGCCACTGTGCTGAGCCTTCCCCCTGCACGTCGTAGCCGAAGGCTCTGCGTACCAGGCCCAAACTGGAATGAGCCTGCAGCCTGGCCTGCAGTCCCAGGCTTGCCCTGGGCACTGCTAGGTCCGGACCCATCCCAGGCTCAGCCAGGCCTCCCGAGGGCCTGTGCTGGCCTTGGCCACTGCCAGCCAGCAGGACCTCGATGGAGCACAGTTCATTCGAGAAGGCCCCAGGGTGGTGCCTGTGTGTCTCTTGCACTGCTGGGAAGCTGCAGGTCCAGAGGCGGTGTGTGCACGTGAGCACTGGGGCCTGAGCACCAAACAGTCATGAGCCCACTTTCAAGTGGGACTCCTGCCGCCTCTTCGCTGCCTGCCACACCCCCTTGCTGCCTGTGCTGTCATCACTGCTGGCTGGCCTCTGTGTTCACAGGCCAGTGTAGGCCAAGGAAACAACGTGCTTGCTCTCCCCTAGCTAGGAGCTCCTCCTGCAGCCTTCTGGCCCAGGGGACACATGCCCCTGGCCCAGCAGCCTGCAAGGAAGCTCCAGCTTAGCCCTCCAGAAAGGCCTGCAGCACTTGGCAGGGAGCCATCTGCTATGGACAGCTATCCCACTGCAAAGCCTTGGAGGAGTTCATGGATGCTCGGGCCTGCAGTGTTTTCCATCAGAGAACACTGGGTGCCCAAAGCCTCGCCTGTGGCTTCTGAGCACCCTCCAACCCACATGCCCTTGGCACCCACTCTGTTGCCACAGGGAAGTCGTAAGCAGGACTCTGGAGCTTGGGGAGCCAGAGTGCCTCCTGCTTGGAAACTTCCTCAGGAACTCATTTGGAGTGAGGCTTCTCCTGCCACGCTTGCTGGCCAGCAGATGGTGCCATCGCTCCACCAAAAAACTCTCTGCTTTGCCTTCAGCCTGGAATCGCCTAGCTGAGCTCTCTCTGCCTCAAGCCAAAACTCGAGTGTGCATCCAGCCTACAGAAAGCAGAGTGCCTTTTCCTGAGCACTGCTATGTGGTGGCAGTTCCCTGAAGGCCTCCTGGGCCTTCTCTCCCCTAACACAGTCGTGCCATTCAGCCCACCCGGGGAGCCAAGGTCACCCTTGGCAGGGCTCAGGGTGTGGCCTGGGAATGGTTCCATGGCTGGGAAAGGGCAGATGCTGAAGCTGGGTGCCCACTTGGGAATGGGGCCTGATGGGCAGAGCCGGCATTCCCTGGGTGGGAGGCAGGAGTCTAGGGCTTCCAAGCTGCATGCAGATCCCCTCCCTGGCTGCCCTGCTTGCTTCTGGGCTGACAAGCCTCTCTCACCACACGTGCGTCTCATCGAATGGAGCAGGCTGAGTGCCATTGTGGGCAAGGACCTCATCCCACAACCTCGTTTCCTCCAAGGGGAGTGCAAATGGACCCAGAGCCTCCAGAGGAGCTGCAGTCTCTCCAGCCACAAAGGCCTGCAGCCGAGTCCATGACAGCCTGCTGCATGGAGGGCTTCGATGGGCGAGTGCCATGCTTCCCTGGCGGGGGCTCTTTCTCACACTGCTTTCCATGGGGAAACACTGTGTGTGCCAAGGGTCTCCTGTGTGCAGAAAATCTCTGCCCAGCGCCAGAGGTGCAGGGAATCCTCTTTGGACACACAGCCATGTTCTGGGCAGGCCTCCCATGTTGGGAGAGCCTCCACCTCCCCAACTGTCCAACTGCCTCAGGAACACACTTCTAGGGAGTGTGGGTCTGCCAGGCAGGGCGGCCCGAGGGAGGAACGTGGATTGCAGGCCAAAGCCACTGTGCTGAGCCTTCCCCCTGCACGTCCTAGCCGAAGGCTCTGCGTACCAGGCCCAAACTGGAATGAGCCTGCAGCCTGGCCTGCAGTCCCAGGCTTGCCCTGGGCACTGCTAGGTCCGGACCCATCCCAGGCTCAGCCAGGCCTCCCGAGGGCCTGTGCTGGCCTTGGCCACTGCCAGCCAGCAGGACCTCGATGGAGCACAGTTCATTCGAGAAGGCCCCAGGGTGGTGCCTGTGTGTCTCTTGCACTGCTGGGAAGCTGCAGGTCCAGAGGCGGTGTGTGCACGTGAGCACTGGGGCCTGAGCACCAAACAGTCATGAGCCCACTTTCAAGTGGGACTCCTGCCGCCTCTTAGCTGCCTGCCACACCCCCTTGCTGCCTGTGCTGTCATCACTGCTGGCTGGCCTCTGTGTTCACAGGCCAGTGTAGGCCAAGGAAACAACGTGCTTGCTCTCCCCTAGCTAGGAGCTCCTCCTGCAGCCTTCTGGCCCAGGGGACACATGCCCCTGGCCCAGCAGCCTGCAAGGAAGCTCCAGCTTAGCCCTCCAGAAAGGCCTGCAGCACTTGGCAGGGAGCCATCTGCTATGGACAGCTATCCCACTGCAAAGCCTTGGAGGAGTTCATGGATGCTCGGGCCTGCAGTGTTTTCCATCAGAGAACACTGGGTGCCCAAAGCCTCGCCTGTGGCTTCTGAGCACCCTCCAACCCACATGCCCTTGGCACCCACTCTGTTGCCACAGGGAAGTCGTAAGCAGGACTCTGGAGCTTGGGGAGCCAGAGTGCCTCCTGCTTGGAAACTTCCTCAGGAACTCATTTGGAGTGAGGCTTCTCCTGCCACGCTTGCTGGCCAGCAGATGGTGCCATCGCTCCACCAAAAAACTCTCTGCTTTGCCTTCAGCCTGGAATCGCCTAGCTGAGCTCTCTCTGCCTCAAGCCAAAACTCGAGTGTGCATCCAGCCTACAGAAAGCAGAGTGCCTTTTCCTGAGCACTGCTATGTGGTGGCAGTTCCCTGAAGGCCTCCTGGGCCTTCTCTCCCCTAACACAGTCGTGCCATTCAGCCCACCCGGGGAGCCAAGGTCACCCTTGGCAGGGCTCAGGGTGTGGCCTGGGAATGGTTCCATGGCTGGGAAAGGGCAGATGCTGAAGCTGGGTGCCCACTTGGGAATGGGGCCTGATGGGCAGAGCCGGCATTCCCTGGGTGGGAGGCAGGAGTCTAGGGCTTCCAAGCTGCATGCAGATCCCCTCCCTGGCTGCCCTGCTTGCTTCTGGGCTGACAAGCCTCTCTCACCACACGTGCGTCTCATCGAATGGAGCAGGCTGAGTGCCATTGTGGGCAAGGACCTCATCCCACAACCTCGTTTCCTCCAAGGGGAGTGCAAATGGACCCAGAGCCTCCAGAGGAGCTGCAGTCTCTCCAGCCACAAAGGCCTGCAGCCGAGTCCATGACAGCCTGCTGCATGGAGGGCTTCGATGGGCAAATGCCATGCTTCCCTGGCGGGGGCTCTTTCTCACACTGCTTTCCATGGGGAAACACTGTGTGTGCCAAGGGTCTCCTGTGTGCAGAAAATCTCTGCCCAGCGCCAGAGGTGCAGGGAATCCTCTTTGGACACACAGCCATGTTCTGGGCAGGCCTCCCATGTTGGGAGAGCCTCCACCTCCCCAACTGTCCAACTGCCTCAGGAACACACTTCTAGGGAGTGTGGGTCTGCCAGGCAGGGCGGCCCGAGGGAGGAACGTGGATTGCAGGCCAAAGCCACTGTGCTGAGCCTTCCCCCTGCACGTCCTAGCCGAAGGCTCTGCGTACCAGGCCCAAACTGGAATGAGCCTGCAGCCTGGCCTGCAGTCCCAGGCTTGCCCTGGGCACTGCTAGGTCCGGACCCATCCCAGGCTCAGCCAGGCCTCCCGAGGGCCTGTGCTGGCCTTGGCCACTGCCAGCCAGCAGGACCTCGATGGAGCACAGTTCATTCGAGAAGGCCCCAGGGTGGTGCCTGTGTGTCTCTTGCACTGCTGGGAAGCTGCAGGTCCAGAGGCGGTGTGTGCACGTGAGCACTGGGGCCTGAGCACCAAACAGTCATGAGCCCACTTTCAAGTGGGACTCCTGCCGCCTCTTCGCTGCCTGCCACACCCCCTTGCTGCCTGTGCTGTCATCACTGCTGGCTGGCCTCTGTGTTCACAGGCCAGTGTAGGCCAAGGAAACAACGTGCTTGCTCTCCCCTAGCTAGGAGCTCCTCCTGCAGCCTTCTGGCCCAGGGGACACATGCCCCTGGCCCAGCAGCCTGCAAGGAAGCTCCAGCTTAGCCCTCCAGAAAGGCCTGCAGCACTTGGCAGGGAGCCATCTGCTATGGACAGCTATCCCACTGCAAAGCCTTGGAGGAGTTCATGGATGCTCGGGCCTGCAGTGTTTTCCATCAGAGAACACTGGGTGCCCAAAGCCTCGCCTGTGGCTTCTGAGCACCCTCCAACCCACATGCCCTTGGCACCCACTCTGTTGCCACAGGGAAGTCGTAAGCAGGACTCTGGAGCTTGGGGAGCCAGAGTGCCTCCTGCTTGGAAACTTCCTCAGGAACTCATTTGGAGTGAGGCTTCTCCTGCCACGCTTGCTGGCCAGCAGATGGTGCCATCGCTCCACCAAAAAACTCTCTGCTTTGCCTTCAGCCTGGAATCGCCTAGCTGAGCTCTCTCTGCCTCAAGCCAAAACTCGAGTGTGCATCCAGCCTACAGAAAGCAGAGTGCCTTTTCCTGAGCACTGCTATGTGGTGGCAGTTCCCTGAAGGCCTCCTGGGCCTTCTCTCCCCTAACACAGTCGTGTCATTCAGCCCACCCGGGGAGCCAAGGTCACCCTTGGCAGGGCTCAGGGTGTGGCCTGAGAATGGTTCCATGGCTGGGAAAGGGCAGATGCTGAAGCTGGGTGCCCACTTGGGAATGGGGCCTGATGGGCAGAGCCGTCATTCTCTGGGTGGGAGGCAGGAGTCTAGGGCTTCCAAGCTGCATGCAGATCCCCTCCCTGGCTGCCCTGCTTGCTTCTGGGCTGACAAGCCTCTCTCACCACACGTGCGTCTCATCGAATGGAGCAGGCTGAGTGCCATTGTGGGCAAGGACCTCATCCCACAACCTCGTTTCCTCCAAGGGGAGTGCAAATGGACCCAGAGCCTCCAGAGGAGCTGCAGTCTCTCCAGCCACAAAGGCCTGCAGCCGAGTCCATGACAGCCTGCTGCATGGAGGGCTTCGATGGGCGAGTGCCATGCTTCCCTGGCGGGGGCTCTTTCTCACACTGCTTTCCATGGGGAAACACTGTGTGTGCCAAGGGTCTCCTGTGTGCAGAAAATCTCTGCCCAGCGCCAGAGGTGCAGGGAATCCTCTTTGGACACACAGCCATGTTCTGGGCAGGCCTCCCATGTTGGGAGAGCCTCCACCTCCCCAACTGTCCAACTGCCTCAGGAACACACTTCTAGGGAGTGTGGGACTGCAAGGCAGGGCGGCCCGAGGGAGGAACGTGGATTGCAGGCCAAAGCCACTGTGCTGAGCCTTCCCCCTGCACGTCCTAGCTGAAGGCTCTGCGTACCAGGCCCAAACTGGAATGAGCCTGCAGCCTGGCCTGCAGTCCCAGGCTTGCCCTGGGCACTGCTAGGTCCGGACCCATCCCAGGCTCAGCCAGGCCTCCCGAGGGCCTGTGCTGGCCTTGGCCACTGCCAGCCAGCAGGACCTCGATGGAGCACAGTTCATTCGAGAAGGCCCCAGGGTGGTGCCTGTGTGTCTCTTGCACTGCTGGGAAGCTGCAGGTCCAGAGGCGGTGTGTGCACGTGAGCACTGGGGCCTGAGCACCAAACAGTCATGAGCCCACTTTCAAGTGGGACTCCTGCCGCCTCTTAGCTGCCTGCCACACCCCCTTGCTGCCTGTGCTGTCATCACTGCTGGCTGGCCTCTGTGTTCACAGGCCAGTGTAGGCCAAGGAAACAACGTGCTTGCTCTCCCCTAGCTAGGAGCTCCTCCTGCAGCCTTCTGGCCCAGGGGACACATGCCCCTGGCCCAGCAGCCTGCAAGGAAGCTCCAGCTTAGCCCTCCAGAAAGGCCTGCAGCACTTGGCAGGGAGCCATCTGCTATGGACAGCTATCCCACTGCAAAGCCTTGGAGGAGTTCAAGGATGCTCGGGCCTGCAGTGATTTCCATCAGAGAACACTGGGTGCTGAAAGCCTCGCCTGTGGCTTCTGAGCACCCTCCAACCCACATGCCCTTGGCACCCACTCTGTTGCCACAGGGAAGTCGTAAGCAGGACTCTGGAGCTTGGGGAGCCAGAGTGCCTCCTGCTTGGAAACTTCCTCAGGAACTCATTTGGAGTGAGGCTTCTCCTGCCACGCTTGCTGGCCAGCAGATGGTGCCATCGCTCCACCAAAAAACTCTCTGCTTTGCCTTCAGCCTGGAATCGCCTAGCTGAGCTCTCTCTGCCTCAAGCCAAAACTCGAGTGTGCATCCAGCCTACAGAAAGCAGAGTGCCTTTTCCTGAGCACTGCTATGTGGTGGCAGTTCCCTGAAGGCCTCCTGGGCCTTCTCTCCCCTAACACAGTCGTGCCATTCAGCCCACCCGGGGAGCCAAGGTCACCCTTGGCAGGGCTCAGGGTGTGGCCTGGGAATGGTTCCATGGCTGGGAAAGGGCAGATGCTGAAGCTGGGTGCCCACTTGGGAATGGGGCCTGATGGGCAGAGCCGGCATTCCCTGGGTGGGAGGCAGGAGTCTAGGGCTTCCAAGCTGCATGCAGATCCCCTCCCTGGCTGCCCTGCTTGCTTCTGGGCTGACAAGCCTCTCTCACCACACGTGCGTCTCATCGAATGGAGCAGGCTGAGTGCCATTGTGGGCAAGGACCTCATCCCACAACCTCGTTTCCTCCAAGGGGAGTGCAAATGGACCCAGAGCCTCCAGAGGAGCTGCAGTCTCTCCAGCCACAAAGGCCTGCAGCCGAGTCCATGACAGCCTGCTGCATGGAGGGCTTCGATGGGCGAGTGCCATGCTTCCCTGGCGGGGGCTCTTTCTCACACTGCTTTCCATGGGGAAACACTGTGTGTGCCAAGGGTCTCCTGTGTGCAGAAAATCTCTGCCCAGCGCCAGAGGTGCAGGGAATCCTCTTTGGACACACAGCCATGTTCTGGGCAGGCCTCCCATGTTGGGAGAGCCTCCACCTCCCCAACTGTCCAACTGCCTCAGGAACACACTTCTAGGGAGTGTGGGTCTGCCAGGCAGGGCGGCCCGAGGGAGGAACGTGGATTGCAGGCCAAAGCCACTGTGCTGAGCCTTCCCCCTGCACGTCCTAGCTGAAGGCTCTGCGTACCAGGCCCAAACAGGAATGAGCCTGCAGCCTGGCCTGCAGTCCCAGGCTTGCCCTGGGCACTGCTAGGTCCGGACCCATCCCAGGCTCAGCCAGGCCTCCCGAGGGCCTGTGCTGGCCTTGGCCACTGCCAGCCAGCAGGACCTCGATGGAGCACAGTTCATTCGAGAAGGCCCCAGGGTGGTGCCTGTGTGTCTCTTGCACTGCTGGGAAGCTGCAGGTCCAGAGGCGGTGTGTGCACGTGAGCACTGGGGCCTGAGCACCAAACAGTCATGAGCCCACTTTCAAGTGGGACTCCTGCCGCCTCTTAGCTGCCTGCCACACCCCCTTGCTGCCTGTGCTGTCATCACTGCTGGCTGGCCTCTGTGTTCACAGGCCAGTGTAGGCCAAGGAAACAACGTGCTTGCTCTCCCCTAGCTAGGAGCTCCTCCTGCAGCCTTCTGGCCCAGGGGACACATGCCCCTGGCCTAGCAGCCTGCAAGGAAGCTCCAGCTTAGCCCTCCAGAAAGGCCTGCAGCACTTGGCAGGGAGCCATCTGCTATGGACAGCTATCCCACTGCAAAGCCTTGGAGGAGTTCATGGATGCTCGGGCCTGCAGTGTTTTCCATCAGAGAACACTGGGTGCCCAAAGCCTCGCCTGTGGCTTCTGAGCACCCTCCAACCCACATGCCCTTGGCACCCACTCTGTTGCCACAGGGAAGTCGTAAGCAGGACTCTGGAGCTTGGGGAGCCAGAGTGCCTCCTGCTTGGAAACTTCCTCAGGAACTCATTTGGAGTGAGGCTTCTCCTGCCACGCTTGCTGGCCAGCAGATGGTGCCATCGCTCCACCAAAAAACTCTCTGCTTTGCCTTCAGCCTGGAATCGCCTAGCTGAGCTCTCTCTGCCTCAAGCCAAAACTCGAGTGTGCATCCAGCCTACAGAAAGCAGAGTGCCTTTTCCTGAGCACTGCTATGTGGTGGCAGTTCCCTGAAGGCCTCCTGGGCCTTCTCTCCCCTAACACAGTCGTGTCATTCAGCCCACCCGGGGAGCCAAGGTCACCCTTGGCAGGGCTCAGGGTGTGGCCTGAGAATGGTTCCATGGCTGGGAAAGGGCAGATGCTGAAGCTGGGTGCCCACTTGGGAATGGGGCCTGATGGGCAGAGCCGTCATTCTCTGGGTGGGAGGCAGGAGTCTAGGGCTTCCAAGCTGCATGCAGATCCCCTCCCTGGCTGCCCTGCTTGCTTCTGGGCTGACAAGCCTCTCTCACCACACGTGCGTCTCATCGAATGGAGCAGGCTGAGTGCCATTGTGGGCAAGGACCTCATCCCACAACCTCGTTTCCTCCAAGGGGAGTGCAAATGGACCCAGAGCCTCCAGAGGAGCTGCAGTCTCTCCAGCCACAAAGGCCTGCAGCCGAGTCCATGACAGCCTGCTGCATGGAGGGCTTCGATGGGCGAGTGCCATGCTTCCCTGGCGGGGGCTCTTTCTCACACTGCTTTCCATGGGGAAACACTGTGTGTGCCAAGGGTCTCCTGTGTGCAGAAAATCTCTGCCCAGCGCCAGAGGTGCAGGGAATCCTCTTTGGACACACAGCCATGTTCTGGGCAGGCCTCCCATGTTGGGAGAGCCTCCACCTCCCCAACTGTCCAACTGCCTCAGGAACACACTTCTAGGGAGTGTGGGACTGCAAGGCAGGGCGGCCCGAGGGAGGAACGTGGATTGCAGGCCAAAGCCACTGTGCTGAGCCTTCCCCCTGCACGTCCTAGCTGAAGGCTCTGCGTACCAGGCCCAAACTGGAATGAGCCTGCAGCCTGGCCTGCAGTCCCAGGCTTGCCCTGGGCACTGCTAGGTCCGGACCCATCCCAGGCTCAGCCAGGCCTCCCGAGGGCCTGTGCTGGCCTTGGCCACTGCCAGCCAGCAGGACCTCGATGGAGCACAGTTCATTCGAGAAGGCCCCAGGGTGGTGCCTGTGTGTCTCTTGCACTGCTGGGAAGCTGCAGGTCCAGAGGCGGTGTGTGCACGTGAGCACTGGGGCCTGAGCACCAAACAGTCATGAGCCCACTTTCAAGTGGGACTCCTGCCGCCTCTTAGCTGCCTGCCACACCCCCTTGCTGCCTGTGCTGTCATCACTGCTGGCTGGCCTCTGTGTTCACAGGCCAGTGTAGGCCAAGGAAACAACGTGCTTGCTCTCCCCTAGCTAGGAGCTCCTCCTGCAGCCTTCTGGCCCAGGGGACACATGCCCCTGGCCCAGCAGCCTGCAAGGAAGCTCCAGCTTAGCCCTCCAGAAAGGCCTGCAGCACTTGGCAGGGAGCCATCTGCTATGGACAGCTATCCCACTGCAAAGCCTTGGAGGAGTTCATGGATGCTCGGGCCTGCAGTGTTTTCCATCAGAGAACACTGGGTGCCCAAAGCCTCGCCTGTGGCTTCTGAGCACCCTCCAACCCACATGCCCTTGGCACCCACTCTGTTGCCACAGGGAAGTCGTAAGCAGGACTCTGGAGCTTGGGGAGCCAGAGTGCCTCCTGCTTGGAAACTTCCTCAGGAACTCATTTGGAGTGAGGCTTCTCCTGCCACGCTTGCTGGCCAGCAGATGGTGCCATCGCTCCACCAAAAAACTCTCTGCTTTGCCTTCAGCCTGGAATCGCCTAGCTGAGCTCTCTCTGCCTCAAGCCAAAACTCGAGTGTGCATCCAGCCTACAGAAAGCAGAGTGCCTTTTCCTGAGCACTGCTATGTGGTGGCAGTTCCCTGAAGGCCTCCTGGGCCTTCTCTCCCCTAACACAGTCGTGCCATTCAGCCCACCCGGGGAGCCAAGGTCACCCTTGGCAGGGCTCAGGGTGTGGCCTGAGAATTGTTCCATGGCTGGGAAAGGGCAGATGCTGAAGCTGGGTGCCCACTTGGGAATGGGGCCTGATGGGCAGAGCCGGCATTCTCTGGGTGGGAGGCAGGAGTCTAGGGCTTCCAAGCTGCATGCAGATCCCCTCCCTGGCTGCCCTGCTTGCTTCTGGGCTGACAAGCCTCTCTCACCACACGTGCGTCTCATCGAATGGAGCAGGCTGAGTGCCATTGTGGGCAAGGACCTCATCCCACAACCTCGTTTCCTCCAAGGGGAGTGCAAATGGACCCAGAGCCTCCAGAGGAGCTGCAGTCTCTCCAGCCACAAAGGCCTGCAGCCGAGTCCATGACAGCCTGCTGCATGGAGGGCTTCGATGGGCGAGTGCCATGCTTCCCTGGCGGGGGCTCTTTCTCACACTGCTTTCCATGGGGAAACACTGTGTGTGCCAAGGGTCTCCTGTGTGCAGAAAATCTCTGCCCAGCGCCAGAGGTGCAGGGAATCCTCTTTGGACACACAGCCATGTTCTGGGCAGGCCTCCCATGTTGGGAGAGCCTCCACCTCCCCAACTGTCCAACTGCCTCAGGAACACACTTCTAGGGAGTGTGGGTCTGCCAGGCAGGGCGGCCCGAGGGAGGAACGGGGATTGCAGGCCAAAGCCACTGTGCTGAGCCTTCCCCCTGCACGTCCTAGCTGAAGGCTCTGCGTACCAGGCCCAAACTGGAATGAGCCTGCAGCCTGGCCTGCAGTCCCAGGCTTGCCCTGGGCACTGCTAGGTCCGGACCCATCCCAGGCTCAGCCAGGCCTCCCGAGGGCCTGTGCTGGCCTTGGCCACTGCCAGCCAGCAGGACCTCGATGGAGCACAGTTCATTCGAGAAGGCCCCAGGGTGGTGCCTGTGTGTCTCTTGCACTGCTATGAAGCTGCAGGTCCAGAGGCGGTGTGTGCACGTGAGCACTGGGGCCTGAGCACCAAACAGTCATGAGCCCACTTTCAAGTGGGACTCCTGCCGCCTCTTCGCTGCCTGCCACACCCCCTTGCTGCCTGTGCTGTCATCACTGCTGGCTGGCCTCTGTGTTCACAGGCCAGTGTAGGCCAAGGAAACAACGTGCTTGCTCTCCCCTAGCTAGGAGCTCCTCCTGCAGCCTTCTGGCCCAGGGGACACATGCCCCTGGCCCAGCAGCCTGCAAGGAAGCTCCAGCTTAGCCCTCCAGAAAGGCCTGCAGCACTTGGCAGGGAGCCATCTGCTATGGACAGCTATCCCACTGCAAAGCCTTGGAGGAGTTCATGGATGCTCGGGCCTGCAGTGTTTTCCATCAGAGAACACTGGGTGCCCAAAGCCTCGCCTGTGGCTTCTGAGCACCCTCCAACCCACATGCCCTTGGCACCCACTCTGTTGCCACAGGGAAGTCGTAAGCAGGACTCTGGAGCTTGGGGAGCCAGAGTGCCTCCTGCTTGGAAACTTCCTCAGGAACTCATTTGGAGTGAGGCTTCTCCTGCCACGCTTGCTGGCCAGCAGATGGTGCCATCGCTCCACCAAAAAACTCTCTGCTTTGCCTTCAGCCTGGAATCGCCTAGCTGAGCTCTCTCTGCCTCAAGCCAAAACTCGAGTGTGCATCCAGCCTACAGAAAGCAGAGTGCCTTTTCCTGAGCACTGCTATGTGGTGGCAGTTCCCTGAAGGCCTCCTGGGCCTTCTCTCCCCTAACACAGTCGTGCCATTCAGCCCACCCGGGGAGCCAAGGTCACCCTTGGCAGGGCTCAGGGTGTGGCCTGGGAATGGTTCCATGGCTGGGAAAGGGCAGATGCTGAAGCTGGGTGCCCACTTGGGAATGGGGCCTGATGGGCAGAGCCGGCATTCTCTGGGTGGAAGGCAGGAGTCTAGCGCTTCCAAGCTGCATGCAGATCCCCTCCCTGGCTGCCCTGCTTGCTTCTGGGCTGACAAGCCTCTCTCACCACACGTGCGTCTCATCGAATGGAGCAGGCTGAGTGCCATTGTGGGCAAGGACCTCATCCCACAACCTCGTTTCCTCCAAGGGGAGTGCAAATGGACCCAGAGCCTCCAGAGGAGCTGCAGTCTCTCCAGCCACAAAGGCCTGCAGCCGAGTCCATGACAGCCTGCTGCATGGAGGGCTTCGATGGGCGAGTGCCATGCTTCCCTGGCGGGGGCTCTTTCTCACACTGCTTTCCATGGGGAAACACTGTGTGTGCCAAGGGTCTCCTGTGTGCAGAAAATCTCTGCCCAGCGCCAGAGGTGCAGGGAATCCTCTTTGGACACACAGCCATGTTCTGGGCAGGCCTCCCATGTTGGGAGAGCCTCCACCTCCCCAACTGTCCAACTGCCTCAGGAACACACTTCTAGGGAGTGTGGGTCTGCCAGGCAGGGCGGCCCGAGGGAGGAACGTGGATTGCAGGCCAAAGCCACTGTGCTGAGCCTTCCCCCTGCACGTCCTAGCCGAAGGCTCTGCGTACCAGGCCCAAACTGGAATGAGCCTGCAGCCTGGCCTGCAGTCCCAGGCTTGCCCTGGGCACTGCTAGGTCCGGACCCATCCCAGGCTCAGCCAGGCCTCCCGAGGGCCTGTGCTGGCCTTGGCCACTGCCAGCCAGCAGGACCTCGATGGAGCACAGTTCATTCGAGAAGGCCCCAGGGTGGTGCCTGTGTGTCTCTTGCACTGCTGGGAAGCTGCAGGTCCAGAGGCGGTGTGTGCACGTGAGCACTGGGGCCTGAGCACCAAACAGTCATGAGCCCACTTTCAAGTGGGACTCCTGCCGCCTCTTCGCTGCCTGCCACACCCCCTTGCTGCCTGTGCTGTCATCACTGCTGGCTGGCCTCTGTGTTCACAGGCCAGTGTAGGCCAAGGAAACAACGTGCTTGCTCTCCCCTAGCTAGGAGCTCCTCCTGCAGCCTTCTGGCCCAGGGGACACATGCCCCTGGCCCAGCAGCCTGCAAGGAAGCTCCAGCTTAGCCCTCCAGAAAGGCCTGCAGCACTTGGCAGGGAGCCATCTGCTATGGACAGCTATCCCACTGCAAAGCCTTGGAGGAGTTCATGGATGCTCGGGCCTGCAGTGTTTTCCATCAGAGAACACTGGGTGCCCAAAGCCTCGCCTGTGGCTTCTGAGCACCCTCCAACCCACATGCCCTTGGCACCCACTCTGTTGCCACAGGGAAGTCGTAAGCAGGACTCTGGAGCTTGGGGAGCCAGAGTGCCTCCTGCTTGGAAACTTCCTCAGGAACTCATTTGGAGTGAGGCTTCTCCTGCCACGCTTGCTGGCCAGCAGATGGTGCCATCGCTCCACCAAAAAACTCTCTGCTTTGCCTTCAGCCTGGAATCGCCTAGCTGAGCTCTCTCTGCCTCAAGCCAAAACTCGAATGTGCATCCAGCCTACAGAAAGCAGAGTGCCTTTTCCTGAGCACTGCTATGTGGTGGCAGTTCCCTGAAGGCCTCCTGGGCCTTCTCTCCCCTAACACAGTCGTGCCATTCAGCCCACCCGGGGAGCCAAGGTCACCCTTGGCAGGGCTCAGGGTGTGGCCTGGGAATGGTTCCATGGCTGGGAAAGGGCAGATGCTGAAGCTGGGTGCCCACTTGGGAATGGGGCCTGATGGGCAGAGCCGGCATTCCCTGGGTGGGAGGCAGGAGTCTAGGGCTTCCAAGCTGCATGCAGATCCCCTCCCTGGCTGCCCTGCTTGCTTCTGGGCTGACAAGCCTCTCTCACCACACGTGCGTCTCATCGAATGGAGCAGGCTGAGTGCCATTGTGGGCAAGGACCTCATCCCACAACCTCGTTTCCTCCAAGGGGAGTGCAAATGGACCCAGAGCCTCCAGAGGAGCTGCAGTCTCTCCAGCCACAAAGGCCTGCAGCCGAGTCCATGACAGCCTGCTGCATGGAGGGCTTCGATGGGCGAGTGCCATGCTTCCCTGGCGGGGGCTCTTTCTCACACTGCTTTCCATGGGGAAACACTGTGTGTGCCAAGGGTCTCCTGTGTGCAGAAAATCTCTGCCCAGCGCCAGAGGTGCAGGGAATCCTCTTTGGACACACAGCCATGTTCTGGGCAGGCCTCCCATGTTGGGAGAGCCTCCACCTCCCCAACTGTCCAACTGCCTCAGGAACACACTTCTAGGGAGTGTGGGTCTGCCAGGCAGGGCGGCCCGAGGGAGGAACGTGGATTGCAGGCCAAAGCCACTGTGCTGAGCCTTCCCCCTGCACGTCCTAGCCGAAGGCTCTGCGTACCAGGCCCAAACTGGAATGAGCCTGCAGCCTGGCCTGCAGTCCCAGGCTTGCCCTGGGCACTGCTAGGTCCGGACCCATCCCAGGCTCAGCCAGGCCTCCCGAGGGCCTGTGCTGGCCTTGGCCACTGCCAGCCAGCAGGACCTCGATGGAGCACAGTTCATTCGAGAAGGCCCCAGGGTGGTGCCTGTGTGTCTCTTGCACTGCTGGGAAGCTGCAGGTCCAGAGGCGGTGTGTGCACGTGAGCACTGGGGCCTGAGCACCAAACAGTCATGAGCCCACTTTCAAGTGGGACTCCTGCCGCCTCTTCGCTGCCTGCCACACCCCCTTGCTGCCTGTGCTGTCATCACTGCTGGCTGGCCTCTGTGTTCACAGGCCAGTGTAGGCCAAGGAAACAACGTGCTTGCTCTCCCCTAGCTAGGAGCTCCTCCTGCAGCCTTCTGGCCCAGGGGACACATGCCCCTGGCCCAGCAGCCTGCAAGGAAGCTCCAGCTTAGCCCTCCAGAAAGGCCTGCAGCACTTGGCAGGGAGCCATCTGCTATGGACAGCTATCCCACTGCAAAGCCTTGGAGGAGTTCATGGATGCTCGGGCCTGCAGTGTTTTCCATCAGAGAACACTGGGTGCCCAAAGCCTCGCCTGTGGCTTCTGAGCACCCTCCAACCCACATGCCCTTGGCACCCACTCTGTTGCCACAGGGAAGTCGTAAGCAGGACTCTGGAGCTTGGGGAGCCAGAGTGCCTCCTGCTTGGAAACTTCCTCAGGAACTCATTTGGAGTGAGGCTTCTCCTGCCACGCTTGCTGGCCAGCAGATGGTGCCATCGCTCCACCAAAAAACTCTCTGCTTTGCCTTCAGCCTGGAATCGCCTAGCTGAGCTCTCTCTGCCTCAAGCCAAAACTCGAATGTGCATCCAGCCTACAGAAAGCAGAGTGCCTTTTCCTGAGCACTGCTATGTGGTGGCAGTTCCCTGAAGGCCTCCTGGGCCTTCTCTCCCCTAACACAGTCGTGCCATTCAGCCCACCCGGGGAGCCAAGGTCACCCTTGGCAGGGCTCAGGGTGTGGCCTGGGAATGGTTCCATGGCTGGGAAAGGGCAGATGCTGAAGCTGGGTGCCCACTTGGGAATGGGGCCTGATGGGCAGAGCCGGCATTCCCTGGGTGGGAGGCAGGAGTCTAGGGCTTCCAAGCTGCATGCAGATCCCCTCCCTGGCTGCCCTGCTTGCTTCTGGGCTGACAAGCCTCTCTCACCACACGTGCGTCTCATCGAATGGAGCAGGCTGAGTGCCATTGTGGGCAAGGACCTCATCCCACAACCTCGTTTCCTCCAAGGGGAGTGCAAATGGACCCAGAGCCTCCAGAGGAGCTGCAGTCTCTCCAGCCACAAAGGCCTGCAGCCGAGTCCATGACAGCCTGCTGCATGGAGGGCTTCAATGGGCGAGTGCCATGCTTCCCTGGCGGGGGCTCTTTCTCACACTGCTTTCCATGGGGAAACACTGTGTGTGCCAAGGGTCTCCTGTGTGCAGAAAATCTCTGCCCAGCGCCAGAGGTGCAGGGAATCCTCTTTGGACACACAGCCATGTTCTGGGCAGGCCTCCCATGTTGGGAGAGCCTCCACCTCCCCAACTGTCCAACTGCCTCAGGAACACACTTCTAGGGAGTGTGGGTCTGCCAGGCAGGGCGGCCCGAGGGAGGAACGTGGATTGCAGGCCAAAGCCACTGTGCTGAGCCTTCCCCCTGCACGTCCTAGCCGAAGGCTCTGCGTACCAGGCCCAAACTGGAATGAGCCTGCAGCCTGGCCTGCAGTCCCAGGCTTGCCCTGGGCACTGCTAGGTCCGGACCCATCCCAGGCTCAGCCAGGCCTCCCGAGGGCCTGTGCTGGCCTTGGCCACTGCCAGCCAGCAGGACCTCGATGGAGCACAGTTCATTCGAGAAGGCCCCAGGGTGGTGCCTGTGTGTCTCTTGCACTGCTGGGAAGCTGCAGGTCCAGAGGCGGTGTGTGCACGTGAGCACTGGGGCCTGAGCACCAAACAGTCATGAGCCCACTTTCAAGTGGGACTCCTGCCGCCTCTTCGCTGCCTGCCACACCCCCTTGCTGCCTGTGCTGTCATCACTGCTGGCTGGCCTCTGTGTTCACAGGCCAGTGTAGGCCAAGGAAACAACGTGCTTGCTCTCCCCTAGCTAGGAGCTCCTCCTGCAGCCTTCTGGCCCAGGGGACACATGCCCCTGGCCCAGCAGCCTGCAAGGAAGCTCCAGCTTAGCCCTCCAGAAAGGCCTGCAGCACTTGGCAGGGAGCCATCTGCTATGGACAGCTATCCCACTGCAAAGCCTTGGAGGAGTTCATGGATGCTCGGGCCTGCAGTGTTTTCCATCAG
This sequence comes from Hippopotamus amphibius kiboko, assembly GCF_030028045.1. Lineage (NCBI taxonomy): Eukaryota > Metazoa > Chordata > Mammalia > Artiodactyla > Hippopotamidae > Hippopotamus > Hippopotamus amphibius. Next base: position 125,501,689 of record NC_080186.1, on the reverse strand, counting down.
AGAACACTGGGTGCCGAAAGCCTCGCCTGTGGCTTCTGAGCACCCTCCAACCCACATGTCCTTGGCACCCACTCTGTTGCCACAGGGAAGTCGTAAGCAGGACTCTGGAGCTTGGGGAGCCAGAGTGGCTCCTGCTTGGAAACTTCCTCAGGAACTCATTTGGAGTGAGGCTTCTCCTGCCACGCTTGCTGGCCAGCAGATGGTGCCATCGCTCCACCAAAAAACTCTCTGCTTTGCCTTCAGCCTGGAATCGCCTAGCTGAGCTCTCTCTGCCTCAAGCCAAAACTCGAGTGTGCATCCAGCCTACAGAAAGCAGAGTGCCTTTTCCTGAGCACTGCTATGTGGTGGCAGTTCCCTGAAGGCCTCCTGGGCCTTCTCTACCCTAACACAGTCGTGCCATTCAGCCCACCCGGGGAGCCAAGGTCACCCTTGGCAGGGCTCAGGGTGTGGCCTGAGAATTGTTCCATGGCTGGGAAAGGGCAGATGCTGAAGCTGGGTGCCCACTTGGGAATGGGGCCTGATGGGCAGAGCCGGCATTCTCTGGGTGGGAGGCAGGAGTCTAGGGCTTCCAAGCTGCATGCAGATCCCCTCCCTGGCTGCCCTGCTTGCTTCTGGGCTGACAAGCCTCTCTCACCACACGTGCGTCTCATCGAATGGAGCAGGCTGAGTGCCATTGTGGGCAAGGACCTCATCCCACAACCTCGTTTCCTCCAAGGGGAGTGCAAATGGACCCAGAGCCTCCAGAGGAGCTGCAGTCTCTCCAGCCACAAAGGCCTGCAGCCGAGTCCATGACAGCCTGCTGCATGGAGGGCTTCGATGGGCGAGTGCCATGCTTCCCTGGCGGGGGCTCTTTCTCACACTGCTTTCCATGGGGAAACACTGTGTGTGCCAAGGGTCTCCTGTGTGCAGAAAATCTCTGCCCAGCGCCAGAGGTGCAGGGAATCCTCTTTGGACACACAGCCATGTTCTGGGCAGGCCTCCCATGTTGGGAGAGCCTCCACCTCCCCAACTGTCCAACTGCCTCAGGAACACACTTCTAGGGAGTGTGGGTCTGCCAGGCAGGGCGGACCGAGGGAGGAACGTGGATTGCAGGCCAAAGCCACTGTGCTGAGCCTTCCCCCTGCACGTCCTAGCCGAAGGTTCTGCGTACCAGGCCCAAACTGGAATGAGCCTGCAGCCTGGCCTGCAGTCCCAGGCTCGCCCTGGGCACTGCTAGGTCCGGACCCATCCCAGGCTCAGCCAGGCCTCCCGAGGGCCTGTGCTGGCCTTGGCCACTGCCAGCCAGCAGGACCTCGATGGAGCACAGTTCATTCGAGAAGGCCCCAGGGTGGTGCCTGTGTGTCTCTTGCACTGCTGGGAAGCTGCAGGTCCAGAGGCGGTGTGTGCACGTGAGCACTGGGGCCTGAGCACCAAACAGTCATGAGCCCACTTTCAAGTGGGACTCCTGCCGCCTCTTAGCTGCCTGCCACACCCCCTTGCTGCCTGTGCTGTCATCACTGCTGGCTGGCCTCTGTGTTCACAGGCCAGTGTAGGCCAAGGAAACAACGTGCTTGCTCTCCCCTAGCTAGGAGCTCCTCCTGCAGCCTTCTGGCCCAGGGGACACATGCCCCTGGCCCAGCAGCCTGCAAGGAAGCTCCAGCTTAGCCCTCCAGAAAGGCCTGCAGCACTTGGCAGGGAGCCATCTGCTATGGACAGCTATCCCACTGCAAAGCCTTGGAGGAGTTCATGGATGCTCGGGCCTGCAGTGTTTTCCATCAGAGAACACTGGGTGCCCAAAGCCTCGCCTGTGGCTTCTGAGCACCCTCCAACCCACATGCCCTTGGCACCCACTCTGTTGCCACAGGGAAGTCGTAAGCAGGACTCTGGAGCTTGGGGAGCCAGAGTGCCTCCTGCTTGGAAACTTCCTCAGGAACTCATTTGGAGTGAGGCTTCTGCCACGCTTGCTGGCCAGCAGATGGTGCCATCGCTCCACCAAAAAACTCTCTGCTTTGCCTTCAGCCTGGAATCGCCTAGCTGAGCTCTCTCTGCCTCAAGCCAAAACTCGAGTGTGCATCCAGCCTACAGAAAGCAGAGTGCCTTTTCCTGAGCACTGCTATGTGGTGGCAGTTCCCTGAAGGCCTCCTGGGCCTTCTCTCCCCTAACACAGTCGTGCCATTCAGCCCACCCGGGGAGCCAAGGTCACCCTTGGCAGGGCTCAGGGTGTGGCCTGGGAATGGTTCCATGGCTGGGAAAGGGCAGATGCTGAAGCTGGGTGCCCACTTGGGAATGGGGCCTGATGGGCAGAGCCGGCATTCCCTGGGTGAGAGGCAGCAGTCTAGGGCTTCCAAGCTGCATGCAGATCCCCTCCCTGGCTGCCCTGCTTGCTTCTGGGCTGACAAGCCTCTCTCACCACACGTGCGTCTCATCGAATGGAGCAGGCTGAGTGCCATTGTGGGCAAGGACCTCATCCCACAACCTCGTTTCCTCCAAGGGGAGTGCAAATGGACCCAGAGCCTCCAGAGGAGCTGCAGTCTCTCCAGCCACAAAGGCCTGCAGCCGAGTCCATGACAGCCTGCTGCATGGAGGGCTTCGATGGGCGAATGCCATGCTTCCCTGGCGGGGGCTCTTTCTCACACTGCTTTCCATGGGGAAACACTGTGTGTGCCAAGGGTCTCCTGTGTGCAGAAAATCTCTGCCCAGCGCCAGAGGTGCAGGGAATCCTCTTTGGACACACAGCCATGTTCTGGGCAGGCCTCCCATGTTGGGAGAGCCTCCACCTCCCCAACTGTCCAACTGCCTCAGGAACACACTTCTAGGGAGTGTGGGTCTGCCAGGCAGGGCGGCCTGAGGGAGGAACGTGGATTGCAGGCCAAAGCCACTGTGCTGAGCCTTCCCCCTGCACGTCCTAGCCGAAGGCTCTGCGTACCAGGCCCAAACTGGAATGAGCCTGCAGCCTGGCCTGCAGTCCCAGGCTTGCCCTGGGCACTGCTAGGTCCGGACCCATCCCAGGCTCAGCCAGGCCTCCCGAGGGCCTGTGCTGGCCTTGGCCACTGCCAGCCAGCAGGACCTCGATGGAGCACAGTTCATTCGAGAAGGCCCCAGGGTGGTGCCTGTGTGTCTCTTGCACTGCTGGGAAGCTGCAGGTCCAGAGGCTGTGTGTGCACGTGAGCACTGGGGCCTGAGGACCAAACAGTCATGAGCCCACTTTCAAGTGGGACTCCTGCCGCCTCTTCGCTGCCTGCCACACCCCCTTGCTGCCTGTGCTGTCATCACTGCTGGCTGGCCTCTGTGTTCACAGGCCAGTGTAGGCCAAGGAAACAACGTGCTTGCTCTCCCCTAGCTAGGAGCTCCTCCTGCAGCCTTCTGGCCCAGGGGACACATGCCCCTGGCCCAGCAGCCTGCAAGGAAGCTCCAGCTTAGCCCTCCAGAAAGGCCTGCAGCACTTGGCAGGGAGCCATCTGCTATGGACAGCTATCCCACTGCAAAGCCTTGGAGGAGTTCATGGATGCTCGGGCCTGCAGTGTTTTCCATCAGAGAACACTGGGTGCCCAAAGCCTCGCCTGTGGCTTCTGAGCACCCTCCAACCCACATGCCCTTGGCACCCACTCTGTTGCCACAGGGAAGTCGTAAGCAGGACTCTGGAGCTTGGGGAGCCAGAGTGCCTCCTGCTTGGAAACTTCCTCAGGAACTCATTTGGAGTGAGGCTTCTCCTGCCACGCTTGCTGGCCAGCAGATGGTGCCATCGCTCCACCAAAAAACTCTCTGCTTTGCCTTCAGCCTGGAATCGCCTAGCTGAGCTCTCTCTGCCTCAAGCCAAAACTCGAGTGTGCATCCAGTCTACAGAAAGCAGAGTGCCTTTTCCTGAGCACTGCTATGTGGTGGCAGTTCCCTGAAGGCCTCCTGGGCCTTCTCTCCCCTAACACAGTCGTGCCATTCAGCCCACCCGGGGAGCCAAGGTCACCCTTGGCAGGGCTCAGGGTGTGGCCTGAGAATGGTTCCATGGCTGGGAAAGGGCAGATGCTGAAGCTGGGTGCCCACTTGGGAATGGGGCCTGATGGGCAGAGCCGGCATTCTCTGGGTGGGAGGCAGGAGTCTAGGGCTTCCAAGCTGCATGCAGATCCCCTCCCTGGCTGCCCTGCTTGCTTCTGGGCTGACAAGCCTCTCTCACCACACGTGCGTCTCATCGAATGGAGCAGGCTGAGTGCCATTGTGGGCAAGGACCTCATCCCACAACCTCGTTTCCTCCAAGGGGAGTGCAAATGGACCCAGAGCCTCCAGAGGAGCTGCAGTCTCTCCAGCCACAAAGGCCTGCAGCCGAGTCCATGACAGCCTGCTGCATGGAGGGCTTCGATGGGCGAGTGCCATGCTTCCCTGGCGGGGGCTCTTTCTCACACTGCTTTCCATGGGGAAACACTGTGTGTGCCAAGGGTCTCCTGTGTGCAGAAAATCTCTGCCCAGCGCCAGAGGTGCAGGGAATCCTCTTTGGACACACAGCCATGTTCTGGGCAGGCCTCCCATGTTGGGAGAGCCTCCACCTCCCCAACTGTCCAACTGCCTCAGGAACACACTTCTAGGGAGTGTGGGTCTGCCAGGCAGGGCGGCCCGAGGGAGGAACGTGGATTGCAGGCCAAAGCCACTGTGCTGAGCCTTCCCCCTGCACGTCCTAGCCGAAGGCTCTGCGTACCAGGCCCAAACTGGAATGAGCCTGCAGCCTGGCCTGCAGTCCCAGGCTTGCCCTGGGCACTGCTAGGTCCGGACCCATCCCAGGCTCAGCCAGGCCTCCCGAGGGCCTGTGCTGGCCTTGGCCACTGCCAACCAGCAGGATCTCAATGGAGCACAGTTCATTCGAGAAGGCCCCAGGGTGGTGCCTGTGTGTCTCTTGCACTGCTGGGAAGCTGCAGGTCCAGAGGCGGTGTGTGCACGTGAGCACTGGGGCCTGAGCACCAAACAGTCATGAGCCCACTTTCAAGTGGGACTCCTGCCGCCTCTTCGCTGCCTGCCACACCCCCTTGCTGCCTGTGCTGTCATCACTGCTGGCTGGCCTCTGTGTTCACAGGCCAGTGTAGGCCAAGGAAACAACGTGCTTGCTCTCCCCTAGCTAGGAGCTCCTCCTGCAGCCTTCTGGCCCAGGGGACACATGCCCCTGGCCCAGCAGCCTGCAAGGAAGCTCCAGCTTAGCCCTCCAGAAAGGCCTGCAGCACTTGGCAGGGAGCCATCTGCTATGGACAGCTATCCCACTGCAAAGCCTTGGAGGAGTTCATGGATGCTCGGGCCTGCAGTGTTTTCCATCAGAGAACACTGGGTGCCCAAAGCCTCGCCTGTGGCTTCTGAGCACCCTCCAACCCACATGCCCTTGGCACCCACTCTGTTGCCACAGGGAAGTCGTAAGCAGGACTCTGGAGCTTGGGGAGCCAGAGTGCCTCCTGCTTGGAAACTTCCTCAGGAACTCATTTGGAGTGAGGCTTCTCCTGCCACGCTTGCTGGCCAGCAGATGGTGCCATCGCTCCACCAAAAAACTCTCTGCTTTGCCTTCAGCCTGGAATCGCCTAGCTGAGCTCTCTCTGCCTCAAGCCAAAACTCGAGTGTGCATCCAGCCTACAGAAAGCAGAGTGCCTTTTCCTGAGCACTGCTATGTGGTGGCAGTTCCCTGAAGGCCTCCTGGGCCTTCTCTCCCCTAACACAGTCGTGCCATTCAGCCCACCCGGGGAGCCAAGGTCACCCTTGGCAGGGCTCAGGGTGTGGCCTGAGAATGGTTCCATGGCTGGGAAAGGGCAGATGCTGAAGCTGGGTGCCCACTTGGGAATGGGGCCTGATGGGCAGAGCCGGCATTCCCTGGGTGAGAGGCAGGAGTCTAGGGCTTCCAAGCTGCATGCAGATCCCCTCCCTGGCTGCCCTGCTTGCTTCTGGGCTGACAAGCCTCTCTCACCACACGTGCGTCTCATCGAATGGAGCAGGCTGAGTGCCATTGTGGGCAAGGACCTCATCCCACAACCTCGTTTCCTCCAAGGGGAGTGCAAATGGACCCAGAGCCTCCAGAGGAGCTGCAGTCTCTCCAGCCACAAAGGCCTGCAGCCGAGTCCATGACAGCCTGCTGCATGGAGGGCTTCGATGGGCGAGTGCCATGCTTCCCTGGCGGGGGCTCTTTCTCACACTGCTTTCCATGGGGAAACACTGTGTGTGCCAAGGGTCTCCTGTGTGCAGAAAATCTCTGCCCAGCGCCAGAGGTGCAGGGAATCCTCTTTGGACACACAGCCATGTTCTGGGCAGGCCTCCCATGTTGGGAGAGCCTCCACCTCCCCAACTGTCCAACTGCCTCAGGAACACACTTCTAGGGAGTGTGGGTCTGCCAGGCAGGGCGGCCCGAGCGAGGAACGTGGATTGCAGGCCAAAGCCACTGTGCTGAGCCTTCCCCCTGCACGTCCTAGCCGAAGGCTCTGCGTACCAGGCCCAAACTGGAATGAGCCTGCAGCCTGGCCTGCAGTCCCAGGCTTGCCCTGGGCACTGCTAGGTCCGGACCCATCCCAGGCTCAGCCAGGCCTCCCGAGGGCCTGTGCTGGCCTTGGCCACTGCCAGCCAGCAGGACCTCGATGGAGCACAGTTCATTCGAGAAGGCCCCAGGGTGGTGCCTGTGTGTCTCTTGCACTGCTGGGAAGCTGCAGGTCCATAGGCGGAGTGTGCACGTGAGCACTGGGGCCTGAGCACCAAACAGTCATGAGCCCACTTTCAAGTGGGACTCCTGCCGCCTCTTCGCTGCCTGCCACACCCCCTTGCTGCCTGTGCTGTCATCACTGCTGGCTGGCCTCTGTGTTCACAGGCCAGTGTAGGCCAAGGAAACAACGTGCTTGCTCTCCCCTAGCTAGGAGCTCCTCCTGCAGCCTTCTGGCCCAGGGGACACATGCCCCTGGCCCAGCAGCCTGCAAGGAAGCTCCAGCTTAGCCCTCCAGAAAGGCCTGCAGCACTTGGCAGGGAGCCATCTGCTATGGACAGCTATCCCACTGCAAAGCCTTGGAGGAGTTCATGGATGCTCGGGCCTGCAGTGTTTTCCATCAGAGAACACTGGGTGCCCAAAGCCTCGCCTGTGGCTTCTGAGCACCCTCCAACCCACATGCCCTTGGCACCCACTCTGTTGCCACAGGGAAGTCGTAAGCAGGACTCTGGAGCTTGGGGAGCCAGAGTGCCTCCTGCTTGGAAACTTCCTCAGGAACTCATTTGGAGTGAGGCTTCTCCTGCCACGCTTGCTGGCCAGCAGATGGTGCCATCGCTCCACCAAAAAACTCTCTGCTTTGCCTTCAGCCTGGAATCGCCTAGCTGAGCTCTCTCTGCCTCAAGCCAAAACTCGAGTGTGCATCCAGTCTACAGAAAGCAGAGTGCCTTTTCCTGAGCACTGCTATGTGGTGGCAGTTCCCTGAAGGCCTCCTGGGCCTTCTCTCCCCTAACACAGTCGTGCCATTCAGCCCACCCGGGGAGCCAAGGTCACCCTTGGCAGGGCTCAGGGTGTGGCCTGAGAATGGTTCCATGGCTGGGAAAGGGCAGATGCTGAAGCTGGGTGCCCACTTGGGAATGGGGCCTGATGGGCAGAGCCGGCATTCCCTGGGTGGGAGGCAGGAGTCTAGGGCTTCCAAGCTGCATGCAGATCCCCTCCCTGGCTGCCCTGCTTGCTTCTGGGCTGACAAGCCTCTCTCACCACACGTGCGTCTCATCGAATGGAGCAGGCTGAGTGCCATTGTGGGCAAGGACCTCATCCCACAACCTCGTTTCCTCCAAGGGGAGTGCAAATGGACCCAGAGCCTCCAGAGGAGCTGCAGTCTCTCCAGCCACAAAGGCCTGCAGCCGAGTCCATGACAGCCTGCTGCATGGAGGGCTTCGATGGGCGAGTGCCATGCTTCCCTGGCGGGGGCTCTTTCTCACACTGCTTTCCATGGGGAAACACTGTGTGTGCCAAGGGTCTCCTGTGTGCAGAAAATCTCTGCCCAGCGCCAGAGGTGCAGGGAATCCTCTTTGGACACACAGCCATGTTCTGGGCAGGCCTCCCATGTTGGGAGAGCCTCCACCTCCCCAACTGTCCAACTGCCTCAGGAACACACTTCTAGGGAGTGTGGGTCTGCCAGGCAGGGCGGCCCGAGGGAGGAACATGGATTGCAGGCCAAAGCCACTGTGCTGAGCCTTCCCCCTGCACGTCCTAGCCGAAGGCTCTGCGTACCAGGCCCAAACTGGAATGAGCCTGCAGCCTGGCCTGCAGTCCCAGGCTTGCCCTGGGCACTGCTAGGTCCGGACCCATCCCAGGCTCAGCCAGGCCTCCCGAGGGCCTGTGCTGGCCTTGGCCACTGCCAGCCAGCAGGACCTCGACGGAGCACAGTTCATTCGAGAAGGCCCCAGGGTGGTGCCTGTGTGTCTCTTGCACTGCTGGGAAGCTGCAGGTCCAGAGGCTGTGTGTGCACGTGAGCACTGGGGCCTGAGCACCAAACAGTCATGAGCCCACTTTCAAGTGGGACTCCTGCCGCCTCTTCGCTGCCTGCCACACCCCCTTGCTGCCTGTGCTGTCATCACTGCTGGCTGGCCTCTGTGTTCACAGGCCAGTGTAGGCCAAGGAAACAACGTGCTTGCTCTCCCCTAGCTAGGAGCTCCTCCTGCAGCCTTCTGGCCCAGGGGACACATGCCCCTGGCCCAGCAGCCTGCAAGGAAGCTCCAGCTTAGCCCTCCAGAAAGGCCTGCAGCACTTGGCAGGGAGCCATCTGCTATGGACAGCTATCCCACTGCAAAGCCTTGGAGGAGTTCATGGATGCTCGGGCCTGCAGTGTTTTCCATCAGAGAACACTGGGTGCCCAAAGCCTCGCCTGTGGCTTCTGAGCACCCTCCAACCCACATGCCCTTGGCACCCACTCTGTTGCCACAGGGAAGTCGTAAGCAGGACTCTGGAGCTTGGGGAGCCAGAGTGCCTCCTGCTTGGAAACTTCCTCAGGAACTCATTTGGAGTGAGGCTTCTCCTGCCACGCTTGCTGGCCAGCAGATGGTGCCATTGCTCCACCAAAAAACTCTCTGCTTTGCCTTCAGCCTGGAATCGCCTAGCTGAGCTCTCTCTGCCTCAAGCCAAAACTCGAGTGTGCATCCAGCCTACAGAAAGCAGAGTGCCTTTTCCTGAGCACTGCTATGTGGTGGCAGTTCCCTGAAGGCCTCCTGGGCCTTCTCTCCCCTAACACAGTCGTGCCATTCAGCCCACCCGGGGAGCCAAGGTCACCCTTGGCAGGGCTCAGGGTGTGGCCTGAGAATGGTTCCATGGCTGGGAAAGGGCAGATGCTGAAGCTGGGTGCCCACTTGGGAATGGGGCCTGATGGGCAGAGCCGGCATTCCCTGGGTGGGAGGCAGGAGTCTAGGGCTTCCAAGCTGCATGCAGATCCCCTCCCTGGCTGCCCTGCTTGCTTCTGGGCTGACAAGCCTCTCTCACCACACGTGCGTCTCATCGAATGGAGCAGGCTGAGTGCCATTGTGGGCAAGGACCTCATCCCACAACCTCGTTTCCTCCAAGGGGAGTGCAAATGGACCCAGAGCCTCCAGAGGAGCTGCAGTCTCTCCAGCCACAAAGGCCTGCAGCCGAGTCCATGACAGCCTGCTGCATGGAGGGCTTCGATGGGCGAGTGCCATGCTTCCCTGGCGGGGGCTCTTTCTCACACTGCTTTCTATGGGGAAACACTGTGTGTGCCAAGGGTCTCCTGTGTGCAGAAAATCTCTGCCCAGCGCCAGAGGTGCAGGGAATCCTCTTTGGACACACAGCCATGTTCTGGGCAGGCCTCCCATGTTGGGAGAGCCTCCACCTCCCCAACTGTCCAACTGCCTCAGGAACACACTTCTAGGGAGTGTGGGTCTGCCAGGCAGGGCGGCCCGAGGGAGGAACGTGGATTGCAGGCCAAAGCCACTGTGCTGAGCCTTCCCCCTGCACGTCCTAGCCGAAGGCTCTGCGTACCAGGCCCAAACTGGAATGAGCCTGCAGCCTGGCCTGCAGTCCCAGGCTTGCCCTGGGCACTGCTAGGTCCGGACCCATCCCAGGCTCAGCCAGGCCTCCCGAGGGCCTGTGCTGGCCTTGGCCACTGCCAGCCAGCAGGACCTCGACGCAGCACAGTTCATTCGAGAAGGCCCCAGGGTGGTGCCTGTGTGTCTCTTGCACTGCTGGGAAGCTGCAGGTCCAGAGGCTGTGTGTGCACGTGAGCACTGGGGCCTGAGCACCAAACAGTCATGAGCCCACTTTCAAGTGGGACTCCTGCCGCCTCTTCGCTGCCTGCCACACCCCCTTGCTGCCTGTGCTGTCATCACTGCTGGCTGGCCTCTGTGTTCACAGGCCAGTGTAGGCCAAGGAAACAACGTGCTTGCTCTCCCCTAGCTAGGAGCTCCTCCTGCAGCCTTCTGGCCCAGGGGACACATGCCCCTGGCCCAGCAGCCTGCAAGGAAGCTCCAGCTTAGCCCTCCAGAAAGGCCTGCAGCACTTGGCAGGGAGCCATCTGCTATGGACAGCTATCCCACTGCAAAGCCTTGGAGGAGTTCATGGATGCTCGGGCCTGCAGTGTTTTCCATCAGAGAACACTGGGTGCCCAAAGCCTCGCCTGTGGCTTCTGAGCACCCTCCAACCCACATGCCCTTGGCACCCACTCTGTTGCCACAGGGAAGTCGTAAGCAGGACTCTGGAGCTTGGGGAGCCAGAGTGCCTCCTGCTTGGAAACTTCCTCAGGAACTCATTTGGAGTGAGGCTTCTCCTGCCACGCTTGCTGGCCAGCAGATGGTGCCATTGCTCCACCAAAAAACTCTCTGCTTTGCCTTCAGCCTGGAATCGCCTAGCTGAGCTCTCTCTGCCTCAAGCCAAAACTCGAGTGTGCATCCAGCCTACAGAAAGCAGAGTGCCTTTTCCTGAGCACTGCTATGTGGTGGCAGCTCCCTGAAGGCCTCCTGGGCCTTCTCTCCCCTAACACAGTCGTGCCATTCAGCCCACCCGGGGAGCCAAGGTCACCCTTGGCAGGGCTCAGGGTGTGGCCTGAGAATGGTTCCATGGCTGGGAAAGGGCAGATGCTGAAGCTGGGTGCCCACTTGGGAATGGGGCCTGATGGGCAGAGCCGGCATTCTCTGGGTGGGAGGCAGGAGTCTAGGGCTTCCAAGCTGCATGCAGATCCCCTCCCTGGCTGCCCTGCTTGCTTCTGGGCTGACAAGCCTCTCTCACCACACGTGCGTCTCATCGAATGGAGCAGGCTGAGTGCCATTGTGGGCAAGGACCTCATCCCACAACCTCGTTTCCTCCAAGGGGAGTGCAAATGGACCCAGAGCCTCCAGAGGAGCTGCAGTCTCTCCAGCCACAAAGGCCTGCAGCCGAGTCCATGACAGCCTGCTGCATGGAGGGCTTCGATGGGCGAGTGCCATGCTTCCCTGGCGGGGGCTCTTTCTCACACTGCTTTCCATGGGGAAACACTGTGTGTGCCAAGGGTCTCCTGTGTGCAGAAAATCTCTGCCCAGCGCCAGAGGTGCAGGGAATCCTCTTTGGACACACAGCCATGTTCTGGGCAGGCCTCCCATGTTGGGAGAGCCTCCACCTCCCCAACTGTCCAACTGCCTCAGGAACACACTTCTAGGGAGTGTGGGTCTGCCAGGCAGGGCGGCCCGAGGGAGGAACGTGGATTGCAGGCCAAAGCCACTGTGCTGAGCCTTCCCCCTGCACGTCCTAGCCGAAGGCTCTGCGTACCAGGCCCAAACTGGAATGAGCCTGCAGCCTGGCCTGCAGTCCCAGGCTTGCCCTGGGCACTGCTAGGTCCGGACCCATCCCAGGCTCAGCCAGGCCTCCCGAGGGCCTGTGCTGGCCTTGGCCACTGCCAACCAGCAGGACCTCAATGGAGCACAGTTCATTCGAGAAGGCCCCAGGGTGGTGCCTGTGTGTCTCTTGCACTGCTGGGAAGCTTCAGGTCCAGAGGCGGTGTGTGCACGTGAGCACTGGGGCCTGAGCACCAAACAGTCATGAGCCCACTTTCAAGTGGGACTCCTGCCGCCTCTTCGCTGCCTGCCACACCCCCTTGCTGCCTGTGCTGTCATCACTGCTGGCTGGCCTCTGTGTTCACAGGCCAGTGTAGGCCAAGGAAACAACGTGCTTGCTCTCCCCTAGCTAGGAGCTCCTCCTGCAGCCTTCTGGCCCAGGGGACACATGCCCCTGGCCCAGCAGCCTGCAAGGAAGCTCCAGCTTAGCCCTCCAGAAAGGCCTGCAGCACTTGGCAGGGAGCCATCTGCTATGGACAGCTATCCCACTGCAAAGCCTTGGAGGAGTTCATGGATGCTCGGGCCTGCAGTGTTTTCCATCAGAGAACACTGGGTGCCCAAAGCCTCGCCTGTGGCTTCTGAGCACCCTCCAACCCACATGCCCTTGGCACCCACTCTGTTGCCACAGGGAAGTCGTAAGCAGGACTCTGGAGCTTGGGGAGCCAGAGTGCCTCCTGCTTGGAAACTTCCTCAGGAACTCATTTGGAGTGAGGCTTCTCCTGCCACGCTTGCTGGCCAGCAGATGGTGCCATTGCTCCACCAAAAAACTCTCTGCTTTGCCTTCAGCCTGGAATCGCCTAGCTGAGCTCTCTCTGCCTCAAGCCAAAACTCGAGTGTGCATCCAGCCTACAGAAAGCAGAGTGCCTTTTCCTGAGCACTGCTATGTGGTGGCAGCTCCCTGAAGGCCTCCTGGGCCTTCTCTCCCCTAACACAGTCGTGCCATTCAGCCCACCCGGGGAGCCAAGGTCACCCTTGGCAGGGCTCAGGGTGTGGCCTGAGAATGGTTCCATGGCTGGGAAAGGGCAGATGCTGAAGCTGGGTGCCCACTTGGGAATGGGGCCTGATGGGCAGAGCCGGCATTCTCTGGGTGGGAGGCAGGAGTCTAGGGCTTCCAAGCTGCATGCAGATCCCCTCCCTGGCTGCCCTGCTTGCTTCTGGGCTGACAAGCCTCTCTCACCACACGTGCGTCTCATCGAATGGAGCAGGCTGAGTGCCATTGTGGGCAAGGACCTCATCCCACAACCTCGTTTCCTCCAAGGGGAGTGCAAATGGACCCAGAGCCTCCAGAGGAGCTGCAGTCTCTCCAGCCACAAAGGCCTGCAGCCGAGTCCATGACAGCCTGCTGCATGGAGGGCTTCGATGGGCGAGTGCCATGCTTCCCTGGCGGGGGCTCTTTCTCACACTGCTTTCCATGGGGAAACACTGTGTGTGCCAAGGGTCTCCTGTGTGCAGAAAATCTCTGCCCAGCGCCAGAGGTGCAGGGAATCCTCTTTGGACACACAGCCATGTTCTGGGCAGGCCTCCCATGTTGGGAGAGCCTCCACCTCCCCAACTGTCCAACTGCCTCAGGAACACACTTCTAGGGAGTGTGGGTCTGCCAGGCAGGGCGGCCCGAGGGAGGAACGTGGATTGCAGGCCAAAGCCACTGTGCTGAGCCTTCCCCCTGCACGTCCTAGCCGAAGGCTCTGCGTACCAGGCCCAAACTGGAATGAGCCTGCAGCCTGGCCTGCAGTCCCAGGCTTGCCCTGGGCACTGCTAGGTCCGGACCCATCCCAGGCTCAGCCAGGCCTCCCGAGGGCCTGTGCTGGCCTTGGCCACTGCCAACCAGCAGGACCTCAATGGAGCACAGTTCATTCGAGAAGGCCCCAGGGTGGTGCCTGTGTGTCTCTTGCACTGCTGGGAAGCTTCAGGTCCAGAGGCGGTGTGTGCACGTGAGCACTGGGGCCTGAGCACCAAACAGTCATGAGCCCACTTTCAAGTGGGACTCCTGCCGCCTCTTCGCTGCCTGCCACACCCCCTTGCTGCCTGTGCTGTCATCACTGCTGGCTGGCCTCTGTGTTCACAGGCCAGTGTAGGCCAAGGAAACAACGTGCTTGCTCTCCCCTAGCTAGGAGCTCCTCCTGCAGCCTTCTGGCCCAGGGGACACATGCCCCTGGCCCAGCAGCCTGCAAGGAAGCTCCAGCTTAGCCCTCCAGAAAGGCCTGCAGCACTTGGCAGGGAGCCATCTGCTATGGACAGCTATCCCACTGCAAAGCCTTGGAGGAGTTCATGGATGCTCGGGCCTGCAGTGTTTTCCATCAGAGAACACTGGGTGCCCAAAGCCTCGCCTGTGGCTTCTGAGCACCCTCCAACCCACATGCCCTTGGCACCCACTCTGTTGCCACAGGGAAGTCGTAAGCAGGACTCTGGAGCTTGGGGAGCCAGAGTGCCTCCTGCTTGGAAACTTCCTCAGGAACTCATTTGGAGTGAGGCTTCTCCTGCCACGCTTGCTGGCCAGCAGATGGTGCCATTGCTCCACCAAAAAACTCTCTGCTTTGCCTTCAGCCTGGAATCGCCTAGCTGAGCTCTCTCTGCCTCAAGCCAAAACTCGAGTGTGCATCCAGCCTACAGAAAGCAGAGTGCCTTTTCCTGAGCACTGCTATGTGGTGGCAGTTCCCTGAAGGCCTCCTGGGCCTTCTCTCCCCTAACACAGTCGTGCCATTCAGCCCACCTGGGGAGCCAAGGTCACCCTTGGCAGGGCTCAGGGTGTGGCCTGAGAATGGTTCCATGGCTGGGAAAGGGCAGATGCTGAAGCTGGGTGCCCACTTGGGAATGGGGCCTGATGGGCAGAGCCGGCATTCCCTGGGTGGGAGGCAGCAGTCTAGGGCTTCCAAGCTGCATGCAGATCCCCTCCCTGGCTGCCCTGCTTGCTTCTGGGCTGACAAGCCTCTCTCACCACACGTGCGTCTCATCGAATGGAGCAGGCTGAGTGCCATTGTGGGCAAGGACCTCATCCCACAACCTCGTTTCCTCCAAGGGGAGTGCAAATGGACCCAGAGCCTCCAGAGGAGCTGCAGTCTCTCCAGCCACAAAGGCCTGCAGCCGAGTCCATGACAGCCTGCTGCATGGAGGGCTTCGATGGGCGAGTGCCATGCTTCCCTGGCGGGGGCTCTTTCTCACACTGCTTTCCATGGGGAAACACTGTGTGTGCCAAGGGTCTCCTGTGTGCAGAAAATCTCTGCCCAGCGCCAGAGGTGCAGGGAATCCTCTTTGGACACACAGCCATGTTCTGGGCAGGCCTCCCATGTTGGGAGAGCCTCCACCTCCCCAACTGTCCAACTGCCTCAGGAACACACTTCTAGGGAGTGTGGGTCTGCCAGGCAGGGCGGCCCGAGGGAGGAACATGGATTGCAGGCCAAAGCCACTGTGCTGAGCCTTCCCCCTGCACGTCCTAGCCGAAGGCTCTGCGTACCAGGCCCAAACTGGAATGAGCCTGCAGCCTGGCCTGCAGTCCCAGGCTTGCCCTGGGCACTGCTAGGTCCGGACCCATCCCAGGCTCAGCCAGGCCTCCCGAGGGCCTGTGCTGGCCTTGGCCACTGCCAGCCAGCAGGACCTCGACGCAGCACAGTTCATTCGAGAAGGCCCCAGGGTGGTGCCTGTGTGTCTCTTGCACTGCTGGGAAGCTGCAGGTCCAGAGGCTGTGTGTGCACGTGAGCACTGGGGCCTGAGCACCAAACAGTCATGAGCCCACTTTCAAGTGGGACTCCTGCCGCCTCTTCGCTGCCTGCCACACCCCCTTGCTGCCTGTGCTGTCATCACTGCTGGCTGGCCTCTGTGTTCACAGGCCAGTGTAGGCCAAGGAAACAACGTGCTTGCTCTCCCCTAGCTAGGAGCTCCTCCTGCAGCCTTCTGGCCCAGGGGACACATGCCCCTGGCCCAGCAGCCTGCAAGGAAGCTCCAGCTTAGCCCTCCAGAAAGGCCTGCAGCACTTGGCAGGGAGCCATCTGCTATGGACAGCTATCCCACTGCAAAGCCTTGGAGGAGTTCATGGATGCTCGGGCCTGCAGTGTTTTCCATCAGAGAACACTGGGTGCCCAAAGCCTCGCCTGTGGCTTCTGAGCACCCTCCAACCCACATGCCCTTGGCACCCACTCTGTTGCCACAGGGAAGTCGTAAGCAGGACTCTGGAGCTTGGGGAGCCAGAGTGCCTCCTGCTTGGAAACTTCCTCAGGAACTCATTTGGAGTGAGGCTTCTCCTGCCACGCTTGCTGGCCAGCAGATGGTGCCATCGCTCCACCAAAAAACTCTCTGCTTTGCCTTCAGCCTGGAATCGCCTAGCTGAGCTCTCTCTGCCTCAAGCCAAAACTCGAGTGTGCATCCAGCCTACAGAAAGCAGAGTGCCTTTTCCTGAGCACTGCTATGTGGTGGCAGTTCCCTGAAGGCCTCCTGGGCCTTCTCTCCCCTAACACAGTCGTGCCATTCAGCCCACCCGGGGAGCCAAGGTCACCCTTGGCAGGGCTCAGGGTGTGGCCTGGGAATGGTTCCATGGCTGGGAAAGGGCAGATGCTGAAGCTGGGTGCCCACTTGGGAATGGGGCCTGATGGGCAGAGCCGGCATTCTCTGGGTGGGAGGCAGGAGTCTAGGGCTTCCAAGCTGCATGCAGATCCCCTCCCTGGCTGCCCTGCTTGCTTCTGGGCTGACAAGCCTCTCTCACCACACGTGCGTCTCATCGAATGGAGCAGGCTGAGTGCCATTGTGGGCAAGGACCTCATCCCACAACCTCGTTTCCTCCAAGGGGAGTGCAAATGGACCCAGAGCCTCCAGAGGAGCTGCAGTCTCTCCAGCCACAAAGGCCTGCAGCCGAGTCCATGACAGCCTGCTGCATGGAGGGCTTCGATGGGCGAGTGCCATGCTTCCCTGGCGGGGGCTCTTTCTCACACTGCTTTCCATGGGGAAACACTGTGTGTGCCAAGGGTCTCCTGTGTGCAGAAAATCTCTGCCCAGCGCCAGAGGTGCAGGGAATCCTCTTTGGACACACAGCCATGTTCTGGGCAGGCCTCCCATGTTGGGAGAGCCTCCACCTCCCCAACTGTCCAACTGCCTCAGGAACACACTTCTAGGGAGTGTGGGTCTGCCAGGCAGGGCGGCCCGAGGGAGGAACGTGGATTGCAGGCCAAAGCCACTGTGCTGAGCCTTCCCCCTGCACGTCCTAGCTGAAGGCTCTGCGTACCAGGCCCAAACTGGAATGAGCCTGCAGCCTGGCCTGCAGTCCCAGGCTTGCCCTGGGCACTGCTAGGTCCGGACCCATCCCAGGCTCAGCCAGGCCTCCCGAGGGCCTGTGCTGGCCTTGGCCACTGCCAGCCAGCAGGACCTCGATGGAGCACAGTTCATTCGAGAAGGCCCCAGGGTGGTGCCTGTGTGTCTCTTGCACTGCTGGGAAGCTGCAGGTCCAGAGGCGGTGTGTGCACGTGAGCACTGGGGCCTGAGCACCAAACAGTCATGAGCCCACTTTCAAGTGGGACTCCTGCCGCCTCTTCGCTGCCTGCCACACCCCCTTGCTGCCTGTGCTGTCATCACTGCTGGCTGGCCTCTGTGTTCACAGGCCAGTGTAGGCCAAGGAAACAACGTGCTTGCTCTCCCCTAGCTAGGAGCTCCTCCTGCAGCCTTCTGGCCCAGGGGACACATGCCCCTGGCCCAGCAGCCTGCAAGGAAGCTCCAGCTTAGCCCTCCAGAAAGGCCTGCAGCACTTGGCAGGGAGCCATCTGCTATGGACAGCTATCCCACTGCAAAGCCTTGGAGGAGTTCATGGATGCTCGGGCCTGCAGTGTTTTCCATCAGAGAACACTGGGTGCCCAAAGCCTCGCCTGTGGCTTCTGAGCACCCTCCAACCCACATGCCCTTGGCACCCACTCTGTTGCCACAGGGAAGTCGTAAGCAGGACTCTGGAGCTTGGGGAGCCAGAGTGCCTCCTGCTTGGAAACTTCCTCAGGAACTCATTTGGAGTGAGGCTTCTCCTGCCACGCTTGCTGGCCAGCAGATGGTGCCATCGCTCCACCAAAAAACTCTCTGCTTTGCCTTCAGCCTGGAATCGCCTAGCTGAGCTCTCTCTGCCTCAAGCCAAAACTCGAGTGTGCATCCAGTCTACAGAAAGCAGAGTGCCTTTTCCTGAGCACTGCTATGTGGTGGCAGTTCCCTGAAGGCCTCCTGGGCCTTCTCTCCCCTAACACAGTCGTGCCATTCAGCCCACCCGGGGAGCCAAGGTCACCCTTGGCAGGGCTCAGGGTGTGGCCTGAGAATGGTTCCATGGCTGGGAAAGGGCAGATGCTGAAGCTGGGTGCCCACTTGGGAATGGGGCCTGATGGGCAGAGCCGGCATTCCCTGGGTGGGAGGCAGGAGTCTAGGGCTTCCAAGCTGCATGCAGATCCCCTCCCTGGCTGCCCTGCTTGCTTCTGGGCTGACAAGCCTCTCTCACCACACGTGCGTCTCATCGAATGGAGCAGGCTGAGTGCCATTGTGGGCAAGGACCTCATCCCACAACCTCGTTTCCTCCAAGGGGAGTGCAAATGGACCCAGAGCCTCCAGAGGAGCTGCAGTCTCTCCAGCCACAAAGGCCTGCAGCCGAGTCCATGACAGCCTGCTGCATGGAGGGCTTCGATGGGCGAGTGCCATGCTTCCCTGGCGGGGGCTCTTTCTCACACTGCTTTCCATGGGGAAACACTGTGTGTGCCAAGGGTCTCCTGTGTGCAGAAAATCTCTGCCCAGCGCCAGAGGTGCAGGGAATCCTCTTTGGACACACAGCCATGTTCTGGGCAGGCCTCCCATGTTGGGAGAGCCTCCACCTCCCCAACTGTCCAACTGCCTCAGGAACACACTTCTAGGGAGTGTGGGTCTGCCAGGCAGGGCGGCCCGAGGGAGGAACATGGATTGCAGGCCAAAGCCACTGTGCTGAGCCTTCCCCCTGCACGTCCTAGCCGAAGGCTCTGCGTACCAGGCCCAAACTGGAATGAGCCTGCAGCCTGGCCTGCAGTCCCAGGCTTGCCCTGGGCACTGCTAGGTCCGGACCCATCCCAGGCTCAGCCAGGCCTCCCGAGGGCCTGTGCTGGCCTTGGCCACTGCCAGCCAGCAGGACCTCGACGGAGCACAGTTCATTCGAGAAGGCCCCAGGGTGGTGCCTGTGTGTCTCTTGCACTGCTGGGAAGCTGCAGGTCCAGAGGCTGTGTGTGCACGTGAGCACTGGGGCCTGAGCACCAAACAGTCATGAGCCCACTTTCAAGTGGGACTCCTGCCGCCTCTTCGCTGCCTGCCACACCCCCTTGCTGCCTGTGCTGTCATCACTGCTGGCTGGCCTCTGTGTTCACAGGCCAGTGTAGGCCAAGGAAACAACGTGCTTGCTCTCCCCTAGCTAGGAGCTCCTCCTGCAGCCTTCTGGCCCAGGGGACACATGCCCCTGGCCCAGCAGCCTGCAAGGAAGCTCCAGCTTAGCCCTCCAGAAAGGCCTGCAGCACTTGGCAGGGAGCCATCTGCTATGGACAGCTATCCCACTGCAAAGCCTTGGAGGAGTTCATGGATGCTCGGGCCTGCAGTGTTTTCCATCAGAGAACACTGGGTGCCCAAAGCCTCGCCTGTGGCTTCTGAGCACCCTCCAACCCACATGCCCTTGGCACCCACTCTGTTGCCACAGGGAAGTCGTAAGCAGGACTCTGGAGCTTGGGGAGCCAGAGTGCCTCCTGCTTGGAAACTTCCTCAGGAACTCATTTGGAGTGAGGCTTCTCCTGCCACGCTTGCTGGCCAGCAGATGGTGCCATTGCTCCACCAAAAAACTCTCTGCTTTGCCTTCAGCCTGGAATCGCCTAGCTGAGCTCTCTCTGCCTCAAGCCAAAACTCGAGTGTGCATCCAGCCTACAGAAAGCAGAGTGCCTTTTCCTGAGCACTGCTATGTGGTGGCAGTTCCCTGAAGGCCTCCTGGGCCTTCTCTCCCCTAACACAGTCGTGCCATTCAGCCCACCCGGGGAGCCAAGGTCACCCTTGGCAGGGCTCAGGGTGTGGCCTGAGAATGGTTCCATGGCTGGGAAAGGGCAGATGCTGAAGCTGGGTGCCCACTTGGGAATGGGGCCTGATGGGCAGAGCCGGCATTCCCTGGGTGGGAGGCAGGAGTCTAGGGCTTCCAAGCTGCATGCAGATCCCCTCCCTGGCTGCCCTGCTTGCTTCTGGGCTGACAAGCCTCTCTCACCACACGTGCGTCTCATCGAATGGAGCAGGCTGAGTGCCATTGTGGGCAAGGACCTCATCCCACAACCTCGTTTCCTCCAAGGGGAGTGCAAATGGACCCAGAGCCTCCAGAGGAGCTGCAGTCTCTCCAGCCACAAAGGCCTGCAGCCGAGTCCATGACAGCCTGCTGCATGGAGGGCTTCGATGGGCGAGTGCCATGCTTCCCTGGCGGGGGCTCTTTCTCACACTGCTTTCTATGGGGAAACACTGTGTGTGCCAAGGGTCTCCTGTGTGCAGAAAATCTCTGCCCAGCGCCAGAGGTGCAGGGAATCCTCTTTGGACACACAGCCATGTTCTGGGCAGGCCTCCCATGTTGGGAGAGCCTCCACCTCCCCAACTGTCCAACTGCCTCAGGAACACACTTCTAGGGAGTGTGGGTCTGCCAGGCAGGGCGGCCCGAGGGAGGAACGTGGATTGCAGGCCAAAGCCACTGTGCTGAGCCTTCCCCCTGCACGTCCTAGCCGAAGGCTCTGCGTACCAGGCCCAAACTGGAATGAGCCTGCAGCCTGGCCTGCAGTCCCAGGCTTGCCCTGGGCACTGCTAGGTCCGGACCCATCCCAGGCTCAGCCAGGCCTCCCGAGGGCCTGTGCTGGCCTTGGCCACTGCCAGCCAGCAGGACCTCGACGCAGCACAGTTCATTCGAGAAGGCCCCAGGGTGGTGCCTGTGTGTCTCTTGCACTGCTGGGAAGCTGCAGGTCCAGAGGCTGTGTGTGCACGTGAGCACTGGGGCCTGAGCACCAAACAGTCATGAGCCCACTTTCAAGTGGGACTCCTGCCGCCTCTTCGCTGCCTGCCACACCCCCTTGCTGCCTGTGCTGTCATCACTGCTGGCTGGCCTCTGTGTTCACAGGCCAGTGTAGGCCAAGGAAACAACGTGCTTGCTCTCCCCTAGCTAGGAGCTCCTCCTGCAGCCTTCTGGCCCAGGGGACACATGCCCCTGGCCCAGCAGCCTGCAAGGAAGCTCCAGCTTAGCCCTCCAGAAAGGCCTGCAGCACTTGGCAGGGAGCCATCTGCTATGGACAGCTATCCCACTGCAAAGCCTTGGAGGAGTTCATGGATGCTCGGGCCTGCAGTGTTTTCCATCAGAGAACACTGGGTGCCCAAAGCCTCGCCTGTGGCTTCTGAGCACCCTCCAACCCACATGCCCTTGGCACCCACTCTGTTGCCACAGGGAAGTCGTAAGCAGGACTCTGGAGCTTGGGGAGCCAGAGTGCCTCCTGCTTGGAAACTTCCTCAGGAACTCATTTGGAGTGAGGCTTCTCCTGCCACGCTTGCTGGCCAGCAGATGGTGCCATTGCTCCACCAAAAAACTCTCTGCTTTGCCTTCAGCCTGGAATCGCCTAGCTGAGCTCTCTCTGCCTCAAGCCAAAACTCGAGTGTGCATCCAGCCTACAGAAAGCAGAGTGCCTTTTCCTGAGCACTGCTATGTGGTGGCAGCTCCCTGAAGGCCTCCTGGGCCTTCTCTCCCCTAACACAGTCGTGCCATTCAGCCCACCCGGGGAGCCAAGGTCACCCTTGGCAGGGCTCAGGGTGTGGCCTGAGAATGGTTCCATGGCTGGGAAAGGGCAGATGCTGAAGCTGGGTGCCCACTTGGGAATGGGGCCTGATGGGCAGAGCCGGCATTCTCTGGGTGGGAGGCAGGAGTCTAGGGCTTCCAAGCTGCATGCAGATCCCCTCCCTGGCTGCCCTGCTTGCTTCTGGGCTGACAAGCCTCTCTCACCACACGTGCGTCTCATCGAATGGAGCAGGCTGAGTGCCATTGTGGGCAAGGACCTCATCCCACAACCTCGTTTCCTCCAAGGGGAGTGCAAATGGACCCAGAGCCTCCAGAGGAGCTGCAGTCTCTCCAGCCACAAAGGCCTGCAGCCGAGTCCATGACAGCCTGCTGCATGGAGGGCTTCGATGGGCGAGTGCCATGCTTCCCTGGCGGGGGCTCTTTCTCACACTGCTTTCCATGGGGAAACACTGTGTGTGCCAAGGGTCTCCTGTGTGCAGAAAATCTCTGCCCAGCGCCAGAGGTGCAGGGAATCCTCTTTGGACACACAGCCATGTTCTGGGCAGGCCTCCCATGTTGGGAGAGCCTCCACCTCCCCAACTGTCCAACTGCCTCAGGAACACACTTCTAGGGAGTGTGGGTCTGCCAGGCAGGGCGGCCCGAGGGAGGAACGTGGATTGCAGGCCAAAGCCACTGTGCTGAGCCTTCCCCCTGCACGTCCTAGCCGAAGGCTCTGCGTACCAGGCCCAAACTGGAATGAGCCTGCAGCCTGGCCTGCAGTCCCAGGCTTGCCCTGGGCACTGCTAGGTCCGGACCCATCCCAGGCTCAGCCAGGCCTCCCGAGGGCCTGTGCTGGCCTTGGCCACTGCCAACCAGCAGGACCTCAATGGAGCACAGTTCATTCGAGAAGGCCCCAGGGTGGTGCCTGTGTGTCTCTTGCACTGCTGGGAAGCTTCAGGTCCAGAGGCGGTGTGTGCACGTGAGCACTGGGGCCTGAGCACCAAACAGTCATGAGCCCACTTTCAAGTGGGACTCCTGCCGCCTCTTCGCTGCCTGCCACACCCCCTTGCTGCCTGTGCTGTCATCACTGCTGGCTGGCCTCTGTGTTCACAGGCCAGTGTAGGCCAAGGAAACAACGTGCTTGCTCTCCCCTAGCTAGGAGCTCCTCCTGCAGCCTTCTGGCCCAGGGGACACATGCCCCTGGCCCAGCAGCCTGCAAGGAAGCTCCAGCTTAGCCCTCCAGAAAGGCCTGCAGCACTTGGCAGGGAGCCATCTGCTATGGACAGCTATCCCACTGCAAAGCCTTGGAGGAGTTCATGGATGCTCGGGCCTGCAGTGTTTTCCATCAGAGAACACTGGGTGCCCAAAGCCTCGCCTGTGGCTTCTGAGCACCCTCCAACCCACATGCCCTTGGCACCCACTCTGTTGCCACAGGGAAGTCGTAAGCAGGACTCTGGAGCTTGGGGAGCCAGAGTGCCTCCTGCTTGGAAACTTCCTCAGGAACTCATTTGGAGTGAGGCTTCTCCTGCCACGCTTGCTGGCCAGCAGATGGTGCCATTGCTCCACCAAAAAACTCTCTGCTTTGCCTTCAGCCTGGAATCGCCTAGCTGAGCTCTCTCTGCCTCAAGCCAAAACTCGAGTGTGCATCCAGCCTACAGAAAGCAGAGTGCCTTTTCCTGAGCACTGCTATGTGGTGGCAGCTCCCTGAAGGCCTCCTGGGCCTTCTCTCCCCTAACACAGTCGTGCCATTCAGCCCACCCGGGGAGCCAAGGTCACCCTTGGCAGGGCTCAGGGTGTGGCCTGAGAATGGTTCCATGGCTGGGAAAGGGCAGATGCTGAAGCTGGGTGCCCACTTGGGAATGGGGCCTGATGGGCAGAGCCGGCATTCTCTGGGTGGGAGGCAGGAGTCTAGGGCTTCCAAGCTGCATGCAGATCCCCTCCCTGGCTGCCCTGCTTGCTTCTGGGCTGACAAGCCTCTCTCACCACACGTGCGTCTCATCGAATGGAGCAGGCTGAGTGCCATTGTGGGCAAGGACCTCATCCCACAACCTCGTTTCCTCCAAGGGGAGTGCAAATGGACCCAGAGCCTCCAGAGGAGCTGCAGTCTCTCCAGCCACAAAGGCCTGCAGCCGAGTCCATGACAGCCTGCTGCATGGAGGGCTTCGATGGGCGAGTGCCATGCTTCCCTGGCGGGGGCTCTTTCTCACACTGCTTTCCATGGGGAAACACTGTGTGTGCCAAGGGTCTCCTGTGTGCAGAAAATCTCTGCCCAGCGCCAGAGGTGCAGGGAATCCTCTTTGGACACACAGCCATGTTCTGGGCAGGCCTCCCATGTTGGGAGAGCCTCCACCTCCCCAACTGTCCAACTGCCTCAGGAACACACTTCTAGGGAGTGTGGGTCTGCCAGGCAGGGCGGCCCGAGGGAGGAACGTGGATTGCAGGCCAAAGCCACTGTGCTGAGCCTTCCCCCTGCACGTCCTAGCCGAAGGCTCTGCGTACCAGGCCCAAACTGGAATGAGCCTGCAGCCTGGCCTGCAGTCCCAGGCTTGCCCTGGGCACTGCTAGGTCCGGACCCATCCCAGGCTCAGCCAGGCCTCCCGAGGGCCTGTGCTGGCCTTGGCCACTGCCAACCAGCAGGACCTCAATGGAGCACAGTTCATTCGAGAAGGCCCCAGGGTGGTGCCTGTGTGTCTCTTGCACTGCTGGGAAGCTTCAGGTCCAGAGGCGGTGTGTGCACGTGAGCACTGGGGCCTGAGCACCAAACAGTCATGAGCCCACTTTCAAGTGGGACTCCTGCCGCCTCTTCGCTGCCTGCCACACCCCCTTGCTGCCTGTGCTGTCATCACTGCTGGCTGGCCTCTGTGTTCACAGGCCAGTGTAGGCCAAGGAAACAACGTGCTTGCTCTCCCCTAGCTAGGAGCTCCTCCTGCAGCCTTCTGGCCCAGGGGACACATGCCCCTGGCCCAGCAGCCTGCAAGGAAGCTCCAGCTTAGCCCTCCAGAAAGGCCTGCAGCACTTGGCAGGGAGCCATCTGCTATGGACAGCTATCCCACTGCAAAGCCTTGGAGGAGTTCATGGATGCTCGGGCCTGCAGTGTTTTCCATCAGAGAACACTGGGTGCCCAAAGCCTCGCCTGTGGCTTCTGAGCACCCTCCAACCCACATGCCCTTGGCACCCACTCTGTTGCCACAGGGAAGTCGTAAGCAGGACTCTGGAGCTTGGGGAGCCAGAGTGCCTCCTGCTTGGAAACTTCCTCAGGAACTCATTTGGAGTGAGGCTTCTCCTGCCACGCTTGCTGGCCAGCAGATGGTGCCATTGCTCCACCAAAAAACTCTCTGCTTTGCCTTCAGCCTGGAATCGCCTAGCTGAGCTCTCTCTGCCTCAAGCCAAAACTCGAGTGTGCATCCAGCCTACAGAAAGCAGAGTGCCTTTTCCTGAGCACTGCTATGTGGTGGCAGTTCCCTGAAGGCCTCCTGGGCCTTCTCTCCCCTAACACAGTCGTGCCATTCAGCCCACCTGGGGAGCCAAGGTCACCCTTGGCAGGGCTCAGGGTGTGGCCTGAGAATGGTTCCATGGCTGGGAAAGGGCAGATGCTGAAGCTGGGTGCCCACTTGGGAATGGGGCCTGATGGGCAGAGCCGGCATTCCCTGGGTGGGAGGCAGCAGTCTAGGGCTTCCAAGCTGCATGCAGATCCCCTCCCTGGCTGCCCTGCTTGCTTCTGGGCTGACAAGCCTCTCTCACCACACGTGCGTCTCATCGAATGGAGCAGGCTGAGTGCCATTGTGGGCAAGGACCTCATCCCACAACCTCGTTTCCTCCAAGGGGAGTGCAAATGGACCCAGAGCCTCCAGAGGAGCTGCAGTCTCTCCAGCCACAAAGGCCTGCAGCCGAGTCCATGACAGCCTGCTGCATGGAGGGCTTCGATGGGCGAGTGCCATGCTTCCCTGGCGGGGGCTCTTTCTCACACTGCTTTCCATGGGGAAACACTGTGTGTGCCAAGGGTCTCCTGTGTGCAGAAAATCTCTGCCCAGCGCCAGAGGTGCAGGGAATCCTCTTTGGACACACAGCCATGTTCTGGGCAGGCCTCCCATGTTGGGAGAGCCTCCACCTCCCCAACTGTCCAACTGCCTCAGGAACACACTTCTAGGGAGTGTGGGTCTGCCAGGCAGGGCGGCCCGAGGGAGGAACATGGATTGCAGGCCAAAGCCACTGTGCTGAGCCTTCCCCCTGCACGTCCTAGCCGAAGGCTCTGCGTACCAGGCCCAAACTGGAATGAGCCTGCAGCCTGGCCTGCAGTCCCAGGCTTGCCCTGGGCACTGCTAGGTCCGGACCCATCCCAGGCTCAGCCAGGCCTCCCGAGGGCCTGTGCTGGCCTTGGCCACTGCCAGCCAGCAGGACCTCGACGCAGCACAGTTCATTCGAGAAGGCCCCAGGGTGGTGCCTGTGTGTCTCTTGCACTGCTGGGAAGCTGCAGGTCCAGAGGCTGTGTGTGCACGTGAGCACTGGGGCCTGAGCACCAAACAGTCATGAGCCCACTTTCAAGTGGGACTCCTGCCGCCTCTTCGCTGCCTGCCACACCCCCTTGCTGCCTGTGCTGTCATCACTGCTGGCTGGCCTCTGTGTTCACAGGCCAGTGTAGGCCAAGGAAACAACGTGCTTGCTCTCCCCTAGCTAGGAGCTCCTCCTGCAGCCTTCTGGCCCAGGGGACACATGCCCCTGGCCCAGCAGCCTGCAAGGAAGCTCCAGCTTAGCCCTCCAGAAAGGCCTGCAGCACTTGGCAGGGAGCCATCTGCTATGGACAGCTATCCCACTGCAAAGCCTTGGAGGAGTTCATGGATGCTCGGGCCTGCAGTGTTTTCCATCAGAGAACACTGGGTGCCCAAAGCCTCGCCTGTGGCTTCTGAGCACCCTCCAACCCACATGCCCTTGGCACCCACTCTGTTGCCACAGGGAAGTCGTAAGCAGGACTCTGGAGCTTGGGGAGCCAGAGTGCCTCCTGCTTGGAAACTTCCTCAGGAACTCATTTGGAGTGAGGCTTCTCCTGCCACGCTTGCTGGCCAGCAGATGGTGCCATCGCTCCACCAAAAAACTCTCTGCTTTGCCTTCAGCCTGGAATCGCCTAGCTGAGCTCTCTCTGCCTCAAGCCAAAACTCGAGTGTGCATCCAGCCTACAGAAAGCAGAGTGCCTTTTCCTGAGCACTGCTATGTGGTGGCAGTTCCCTGAAGGCCTCCTGGGCCTTCTCTCCCCTAACACAGTCGTGCCATTCAGCCCACCCGGGGAGCCAAGGTCACCCTTGGCAGGGCTCAGGGTGTGGCCTGGGAATGGTTCCATGGCTGGGAAAGGGCAGATGCTGAAGCTGGGTGCCCACTTGGGAATGGGGCCTGATGGGCAGAGCCGGCATTCTCTGGGTGGGAGGCAGGAGTCTAGGGCTTCCAAGCTGCATGCAGATCCCCTCCCTGGCTGCCCTGCTTGCTTCTGGGCTGACAAGCCTCTCTCACCACACGTGCGTCTCATCGAATGGAGCAGGCTGAGTGCCATTGTGGGCAAGGACCTCATCCCACAACCTCGTTTCCTCCAAGGGGAGTGCAAATGGACCCAGAGCCTCCAGAGGAGCTGCAGTCTCTCCAGCCACAAAGGCCTGCAGCCGAGTCCATGACAGCCTGCTGCATGGAGGGCTTCGATGGGCGAGTGCCATGCTTCCCTGGCGGGGGCTCTTTCTCACACTGCTTTCCATGGGGAAACACTGTGTGTGCCAAGGGTCTCCTGTGTGCAGAAAATCTCTGCCCAGCGCCAGAGGTGCAGGGAATCCTCTTTGGACACACAGCCATGTTCTGGGCAGGCCTCCCATGTTGGGAGAGCCTCCACCTCCCCAACTGTCCAACTGCCTCAGGAACACACTTCTAGGGAGTGTGGGTCTGCCAGGCAGGGCGGCCCGAGGGAGGAACGTGGATTGCAGGCCAAAGCCACTGTGCTGAGCCTTCCCCCTGCACGTCCTAGCTGAAGGCTCTGCGTACCAGGCCCAAACTGGAATGAGCCTGCAGCCTGGCCTGCAGTCCCAGGCTTGCCCTGGGCACTGCTAGGTCCGGACCCATCCCAGGCTCAGCCAGGCCTCCCGAGGGCCTGTGCTGGCCTTGGCCACTGCCAGCCAGCAGGACCTCGATGGAGCACAGTTCATTCGAGAAGGCCCCAGGGTGGTGCCTGTGTGTCTCTTGCACTGCTGGGAAGCTGCAGGTCCAGAGGCGGTGTGTGCACGTGAGCACTGGGGCCTGAGCACCAAACAGTCATGAGCCCACTTTCAAGTGGGACTCCTGCCGCCTCTTCGCTGCCTGCCACACCCCCTTGCTGCCTGTGCTGTCATCACTGCTGGCTGGCCTCTGTGTTCACAGGCCAGTGTAGGCCAAGGAAACAACGTGCTTGCTCTCCCCTAGCTAGGAGCTCCTCCTGCAGCCTTCTGGCCCAGGGGACACATGCCCCTGGCCCAGCAGCCTGCAAGGAAGCTCCAGCTTAGCCCTCCAGAAAGGCCTGCAGCACTTGGCAGGGAGCCATCTGCTATGGACAGCTATCCCACTGCAAAGCCTTGGAGGAGTTCATGGATGCTCGGGCCTGCAGTGTTTTCCATCAGAGAACACTGGGTGCCCAAAGCCTCGCCTGTGGCTTCTGAGCACCCTCCAACCCACATGCCCTTGGCACCCACTCTGTTGCCACAGGGAAGTCGTAAGCAGGACTCTGGAGCTTGGGGAGCCAGAGTGCCTCCTGCTTGGAAACTTCCTCAGGAACTCATTTGGAGTGAGGCTTCTCCTGCCACGCTTGCTGGCCAGCAGATGGTGCCATCGCTCCACCAAAAAACTCTCTGCTTTGCCTTCAGCCTGGAATCGCCTAGCTGAGCTCTCTCTGCCTCAAGCCAAAACTCGAGTGTGCATCCAGCCTACAGAAAGCAGAGTGCCTTTTCCTGAGCACTGCTATGTGGTGGCAGTTCCCTGAAGGCCTCCTGGGCCTTCTCTCCCCTAACACAGTCGTGCCATTCAGCCCACCCAGGGAGCCAAGGTCACCCTTGGCAGGGCTCAGGGTGTGGCCTGGGAATGGTTCCATGGCTGGGAAAGGGCAGATGCTGAAGCTGGGTGCCCACTTGGGAATGGGGCCTGATGGGCAGAGCCGGCATTCCCTGGGTGGGAGGCAGCAGTCTAGGGCTTCCAAGCTGCATGCAGATCCCCTCCCTGGCTGCCCTGCTTGCTTCTGGGCTGACAAGCCTCTCTCACCACACGTGCATCACATCGAATGGAGCAGGCTGAGTGCCATTGTGGGCAAGGACCTCATCCCACAACCTCGTTTCCTCCAAGGGGAGTGCAAATGGACCCAGAGCCTCCAGAGGAGCTGCAGTCTCTCCAGCCACAAAGGCCTGCAGCCGAGTCCATGACAGCCTGCTGCATGGAGGGATTCGATGGGCGAGTGCCATGCTTCCCTGGCGGGGGCTCTTTCTCACACTGCTTTCCATGGGGAAACACTGTGTGTGCCAAGGGTCTCCTGTGTGCAGAAAATCTCTGCCCAGCGCCAGAGGTGCAGGGAATCCTCTTTGGACACACAGCCATGTTCTGGGCAGGCCTCCCATGTTGGGAGAGCCTCCACCTCCCCAACTGTCCAACTGCCTCAGGAACACACTTCTAGGGAGTGTGGGTCTGCCAGGCAGGGCAGCCCGAGGGAGGAACGTGGATTGCAGGCCAAAGCCACTGTGCTGAGCCTTCCCCCTGCACGTCCTAGCCGAAGGCTCTGCGTACCAGGCCCAAACTGGAATGAGCCTGCAGCCTGGCCTGCAGTCCCAGGCTTGCCCTGGGCACTGCTAGGTCCGGACCCATCCCAGGCTCAGCCAGGCCTCCCGAGGGCCTGTGCTGGCCTTGGCCACTGCCAACCAGCAGGACCTCAATGGAGCACAGTTCATTCGAGAAGGCCCCAGGGTGGTGCCTGTGTGTCTCTTGCACTGCTGGGAAGCTTCAGGTCCAGAGGCGGTGTGTGCACGTGAGCACTGGGGCCTGAGCACCAAACAGTCATGAGCCCACTTTCAAGTGGGACTCCTGCCGCCTCTTCGGTGCCTGCCACACCCCCTTGCTGCCTGTGCTGTCATCACTGCTGGCTGGCCTCTGTGTTCACAGGCCAGTGTAGGCCAAGGAAACAACGTGCTTGCTCTCCCCTAGCTAGGAGCTCCTCCTGCAGCCTTCTGGCCCAGGGGACACATGCCCCTGGCCCAGCAGCCTGCAAGGAAGCTCCAGCTTAGCCCTCCAGAAAGGCCTGCAGCACTTGGCAGGGAGCCATCTGCTATGGACAGCTATCCCACTGCAAAGCCTTGGAGGAGTTTATGGATGCTCGGGCCTGCCGTGTTTTCCATCAGAGAACACTGGGTGCCCAAAGCCTCGCCTGTGGCTTCTGAGCACCCTCCAACCCACATGCCCTTGGCACCCACTCTGTTGCCACAGGGAAGTCGTAAGCAGGACTCTGGAGCTTGGGGAGCCAGAGTGCCTCCTGCTTGGAAACTTCCTCAGGAACTCATTTGGAGTGAGGCTTCTCCTGCCACGCTTGCTGGCCAGCAGATGGTGCCATTGCTCCACCAAAAAACTCTCTGCTTTGCCTTCAGCCTGGAATCGCCTAGCTGAGCTCTCTCTGCCTCAAGCCAAAACTCGAGTGTGCATCCAGCCTACAGAAAGCAGAGTGCCTTTTCCTGAGCACTGCTATGTGGTGGCAGTTCCCTGAAGGCCTCCAGGGCCTTCTCTCCCCTAACACAGTCGTGCCATTCAGCCCACCCGGGGAGCCAAGGTCACCCTTGGCAGGGCTCAGGGTGTGGCCTGAGAATGGTTCCATGGCTGGGAAAGGGCAGATGCTGAAGCTGGGTGCCCACTTGGGAATGGGGCCTGATGGGCAGAGCCGGCATTCTCTGGGTGGGAGGCAGGAGTCTAGGGCTTCCAAGCTGCATGCAGATCCCCTCCCTGGCTGCCCTGCTTGCTTCTGGGCTGACAAGCCTCTCTCACCACACGTGCGTCTCATCGAATGGAGCAGGCTGAGTGCCATTGTGGGCAAGGACCTCATCCCACAACCTCGTTTCCTCCAAGGGGAGTGCAAATGGACCCAGAGCCTCCAGAGGAGCTGCAGTCTCTCCAGCCACAAAGGCCTGCAGCCGAGTCCATGACAGCCTGCTGCATGGAGGGCTTCGATGGGCGAGTGCCATGCTTCCCTGGCGGGGGCTCTTTCTCACACTGCTTTCCATGGGGAAACACTGTGTGTGCCAAGGGTCTCCTGTGTGCAGAAAATCTCTGCCCAGCGCCAGAGGTGCAGGGAATCCTCTTTGGACACACAGCCATGTTCTGGGCAGGCCTCCCATGTTGGGAGAGCCTCCACCTCCCCAACTGTCCAACTGCCTCAGGAACACACTTCTAGGGAGTGTGGGTCTGCCAGGCAGGGCAGCCCGAGGGAGGAACGTGGATTGCAGGCCAAAGCCACTGTGCTGAGCCTTCCCCCTGCACGTCCTAGCCGAAGGCTCTGCGTACCAGGCCCAAACTGGAATGAGCCTGCAGCCTGGCCTGCAGTCCCAGGCTTGCCCTGGGCACTGCTAGGTCCGGACCCATCCCAGGCTCAGCCAGGCCTCCCGAGGGCCTGTGCTGGCCTTGGCCACTGCCAACCAGCAGGACCTCAATGGAGCACAGTTCATTCGAGAAGGCCCCAGGGTGGTGCCTGTGTGTCTCTTGCACTGCTGGGAAGCTTCAGGTCCAGAGGCGGTGTGTGCACGTGAGCACTGGGGCCTGAGCACCAAACAGTCATGAGCCCACTTTCAAGTGGGACTCCTGCCGCCTCTTCGCTGCCTGCCACACCCCCCTGCTGCCTGTGCTGTCATCACTGCTGGCTGGCCTCTGTGTTCACAGGCCAGTGTAGGCCAAGGAAACAATGTGCTTGCTCTCCCCTAGCTAGGAGCTCCTCCTGCAGCCTTCTGGCCCAGGGGACACATGCCCCTGGCCCAGCAGCCTGCAAGGAAGCTCCAGCTTAGCCCTCCAGAAAGGCCTGCAGCACTTGGCAGGGAGCCATCTGCTATGGACAGCTATCCCACTGCAAAGCCTTGGAGGAGTTCATGGATGCTCGGGCCTGCCGTGTTTTCCATCAGAGAACACTGGGTGCCCAAAGCCTCGCCTGTGGCTTCTGAGCACCCTCCAACCCACATGCCCTTGGCACCCACTCTGTTGCCACAGGGAAGTCGTAAGCAGGACTCTGGAGCTTGGGGAGCCAGAGTGCCTCCTGCTTGGAAACTTCCTCAGGAACTCATTTGGAGTGAGGCTTCTCCTGCCACGCTTGCTGGCCAGCAGATGGTGCCATTGCTCCACCAAAAAACTCTCTGCTTTGCCTTCAGCCTGGAATCGCCTAGCTGAGCTCTCTCTGCCTCAAGCCAAAACTCGAGTGTGCATCCAGCCTACAGAAAGCAGAGTGCCTTTTCCTGAGCACTGCTATGTGGTGGCAGTTCCCTGAAGGCCTCCTGGGCCTTCTCTCCCCTAACACAGTCGTGCCATTCAGCCCACCCGGGGAGCCAAGGTCACCCTTGGCAGGGCTCAGGGTGTGGCCTGAGAATGGTTCCATGGCTGGGAAAGGGCAGATGCTGAAGCTGGGTGCCCACTTGGGAATGGGGCCTGATGGGCAGAGCCGGCATTCTCTGGGTGGGAGGCAGGAGTCTAGGGCTTCCAAGCTGCATGCAGATCCCCTCCCTGGCTGCCCTGCTTGCTTCTGGGCTGACAAGCCTCTCTCACCACACGTGCGTCTCATCGAATGGAGCAGGCTGAGTGCCATTGTGGGCAAGGACCTCATCCCACAACCTCGTTTCCTCCAAGGGGAGTGCAAATGGACCCAGAGCCTCCAGAGGAGCTGCAGTCTCTCCAGCCACAAAGGCCTGCAGCCGAGTCCATGACAGCCTGCTGCATGGAGGGCTTCGATGGGCGAGTGCCATGCTTCCCTGGCGGGGGCTCTTTCTCACACTGCTTTCCATGGGGAAACACTGTGTGTGCCAAGGGTCTCCTGTGTGCAGAAAATCTCTGCCCAGCGCCAGAGGTGCAGGGAATCCTCTTTGGACACACAGCCATGTTCTGGGCAGGCCTCCCATGTTGGGAGAGCCTCCACCTCCCCAACTGTCCAACTGCCTCAGGAACACACTTCTAGGGAGTGTGGGTCTGCCAGGCAGGGCAGCCCGAGGGAGGAACGTGGATTGCAGGCCAAAGCCACTGTGCTGAGCCTTCCCCCTGCACGTCCTAGCCGAAGGCTCTGCGTACCAGGCCCAAACTGGAATGAGCCTGCAGCCTGGCCTGCAGTCCCAGGCTTGCCCTGGGCACTGCTAGGTCCGGACCCATCCCAGGCTCAGCCAGGCCTCCCGAGGGCCTGTGCTGGCCTTGGCCACTGCCAACCAGCAGGACCTCAATGGAGCACAGTTCATTCGAGAAGGCCCCAGGGTGGTGCCTGTGTGTCTCTTGCACTGCTGGGAAGCTTCAGGTCCAGAGGCGGTGTGTGCACGTGAGCACTGGGGCCTGAGCACCAAACAGTCATGAGCCCACTTTCAAGTGGGACTCCTGCCGCCTCTTCGCTGCCTGCCACACCCCCCTGCTGCCTGTGCTGTCATCACTGCTGGCTGGCCTCTGTGTTCACAGGCCAGTGTAGGCCAAGGAAACAATGTGCTTGCTCTCCCCTAGCTAGGAGCTCCTCCTGCAGCCTTCTGGCCCAGGGGACACATGCCCCTGGCCCAGCAGCCTGCAAGGAAGCTCCAGCTTAGCCCTCCAGAAAGGCCTGCAGCACTTGGCAGGGAGCCATCTGCTATGGACAGCTATCCCACTGCAAAGCCTTGGAGGAGTTCATGGATGCTCGGGCCTGCCGTGTTTTCCATCAGAGAACACTGGGTGCCCAAAGCCTCGCCTGTGGCTTCTGAGCACCCTCCAACCCACATGCCCTTGGCACCCACTCTGTTGCCACAGGGAAGTCGTAAGCAGGACTCTGGAGCTTGGGGAGCCAGAGTGCCTCCTGCTTGGAAACTTCCTCAGGAACTCATTTGGAGTGAGGCTTCTCCTGCCACGCTTGCTGGCCAGCAGATGGTGCCATTGCTCCACCAAAAAACTCTCTGCTTTGCCTTCAGCCTGGAATCGCCTAGCTGAGCTCTCTCTGCCTCAAGCCAAAACTCGAGTGTGCATCCAGCCTACAGAAAGCAGAGTGCCTTTTCCTGAGCACTGCTATGTGGTGGCAGTTCCCTGAAGGCCTCCTGGGCCTTCTCTCCCCTAACACAGTCGTGCCATTCAGCCCACCCGGGGAGCCAAGGTCACCCTTGGCAGGGCTCAGGGTGTGGCCTGAGAATGGTTCCATGGCTGGGAAAGGGCAGATGCTGAAGCTGGGTGCCCACTTGGGAATGGGGCCTGATGGGCAGAGCCGGCATTCTCTGGGTGGGAGGCAGGAGTCTAGGGCTTCCAAGCTGCATGCAGATCCCCTCCCTGGCTGCCCTGCTTGCTTCTGGGCTGACAAGCCTCTCTCACCACACGTGCGTCTCATCGAATGGAGCAGGCTGAGTGCCATTGTGGGCAAGGACCTCATCCCACAACCTCGTTTCCTCCAAGGGGAGTGCAAATGGACCCAGAGCCTCCAGAGGAGCTGCAGTCTCTCCAGCCACAAAGGCCTGCAGCCGAGTCCATGACAGCCTGCTGCATGGAGGGCTTCGATGGGCGAGTGCCATGCTTCCCTGGCGGGGGCTCTTTCTCACACTGCTTTCCATGGGGAAACACTGTGTGTGCCAAGGGTCTCCTGTGTGCAGAAAATCTCTGCCCAGCGCCAGAGGTGCAGGGAATCCTCTTTGGACACACAGCCATGTTCTGGGCAGGCCTCCCATGTTGGGAGAGCCTCCACCTCCCCAACTGTCCAACTGCCTCAGGAACACACTTCTAGGGAGTGTGGGTCTGCCAGGCAGGGCAGCCCGAGGGAGGAACGTGGATTGCAGGCCAAAGCCACTGTGCTGAG
Source organism: Hippopotamus amphibius kiboko (assembly GCF_030028045.1). Classification (NCBI taxonomy): domain Eukaryota; kingdom Metazoa; phylum Chordata; class Mammalia; order Artiodactyla; family Hippopotamidae; genus Hippopotamus; species Hippopotamus amphibius. Next base: position 125,467,178 of record NC_080186.1, on the reverse strand, counting down.
CCTTCCCCCTGCACGTCCTAGCCGAAGGCTCTGCGTACCAGGCCCAAACTGGAATGAGCCTGCAGCCTGGCCTGCAGTCCCAGGCTTGCCCTGGGCACTGCTAGGTCCGGACCCATCCCAGGCTCAGCCAGGCCTCCCGAGGGCCTGTGCTGGCCTTGGCCACTGCCAACAAGCAGGACCTCAATGGAGCACAGTTCATTCGAGAAGGCCCCAGGGTGGTGCCTGTGTGTCTCTTGCACTGCTGGGAAGCTGCAGGTCCAGAGGCGGTGTGTGCACGTGAGCACTGGGGCCTGAGCACCAAACAGTCATGAGCCCACTTTCAAGTGGGACTCCTGCCGCCTCTTAGCTGCCTGCCACACCCCCTTGCTGCCTGTGCTGTCATCACTGCTGGCTGGCCTCTGTGTTCACAGGCCAGTGTAGGCCAAGGAAACAACGTGCTTGCTCTCCCCTAGCTAGGAGCTCCTCCTGCAGCCTTCTGGCCCAGGGGACACATGCCCCTGGCCCAGCAGCCTGCAAGGAAGCTCCAGCTTAGCCCTCCAGAAAGGCCTGCAGCACTTGGCAGGGAGCCATCTGCTATGGACAGCTATCCCACTGCAAAGCCTTGGAGGAGTTCATGGATGCTCGGGCCTGCAGTGTTTTCCATCAGAGAACACTGGGTGCCCAAAGCCTCGCCTGTGGCTTCTGAGCACCCTCCAACCCACATGCCCTTGGCACCCACTCTGTTGCCACAGGGAAGTCGTAAGCAGGACTCTGGAGCTTGGGGAGCCAGAGTGCCTCCTGCTTGGAAACTTCCTCAGGAACTCATTTGGAGTGAGGCTTCTCCTGCCACGCTTGCTGGCCAGCAGATGGTGCCATCGCTCCACCAAAAAACTCTCTGCTTTGCCTTCAGCCTGGAATCGCCTAGCTGAGCTCTCTCTGCCTCAAGCCAAAACTCGAGTGTGCATCCAGCCTACAGAAAGCAGAGTGCCTTTTCCTGAGCACTGCTATGTGGTGGCAGTTCCCTGAAGGCCTCCTGGGCCTTCTCTCCCCTAACACAGTCGTGCCATTCAGCCCACCCGGGGAGCCAAGGTCACCCTTGGCAGGGCTCAGGGTGTGGCCTGGGAATGGTTCCATGGCTGGGAAAGGGCAGATGCTGAAGCTGGGTGCCCACTTGGGAATGGGGCCTGATGGGCAGAGCCGGCATTCCCTGGGTGGGAGGCAGCAGTCTAGGGCTTCCAAGCTGCATGCAGATCCCCTCCCTGGCTGCCCTGCTTGCTTCTGGGCTGACAAGCCTCTCTCACCACACGTGCGTCTCATCGAATGGAGCAGGCTGAGTGCCATTGTGGGCAAGGACCTCATCCCACAACCTCGTTTCCTCCAAGGGGAGTGCAAATGCACCCAGAGCCTCCAGAGGAGCTGCAGTCTCTCCAGCCACAAAGGCCTGCAGCCGAGTCCATGACAGCCTGCTGCATGGAGGGCTTCGATGGGCGAATGCCATGCTTCCCTGGCGGGGGCTCTTTCTCACACTGCTTTCCATGGGGAAACACTGTGTGTGCCAAGGGTCTCCTGTGTGCAGAAAATCTCTGCCCAGCGCCAGAGGTGCAGGGAATCCTCTTTGGACACACAGCCATGTTCTGGGCAGGCCTCCCATGTTGGGAGAGCCTCCACCTCCCCAACTGTCCAACTGCCTCAGGAACACACTTCTAGGGAGTGTGGGTCTGCCAGGCAGGGCAGCCCGAGGGAGGAACGTGGATTGCAGGCCAAAGCCACTGTGCTGAGCCTTCCCCCTGCACGTCCTAGCCGAAGGCTCTGCGTACCAGGCCCAAACTGGAATGAGCCTGCAGCCTGGCCTGCAGTCCCAGGCTTGCCCTGGGCACTGCTAGGTCCGGACCCATCCCAGGCTCAGCCAGGCCTCCCGAGGGCCTGTGCTGGCCTTGGCCACTGCCAACCAGCAGGACCTCAATGGAGCACAGTTCATTCGAGAAGGCCCCAGGGTGGTGCCTGTGTGTCTCTTGCACTGCTGGGAAGCTTCAGGTCCAGAGGCGGTGTGTGCACGTGAGCACTGGGGCCTGAGCACCAAACAGTCATGAGCCCACTTTCAAGTGGGACTCCTGCCGCCTCTTCGCTGCCTGCCACACCCCCCTGCTGCCTGTGCTGTCATCACTGCTGGCTGGCCTCTGTGTTCACAGGCCAGTGTAGGCCAAGGAAACAATGTGCTTGCTCTCCCCTAGCTAGGAGCTCCTCCTGCAGCCTTCTGGCCCAGGGGACACATGCCCCTGGCCCAGCAGCCTGCAAGGAAGCTCCAGCTTAGCCCTCCAGAAAGGCCTGCAGCACTTGGCAGGGAGCCATCTGCTATGGACAGCTATCCCACTGCAAAGCCTTGGAGGAGTTCATGGATGCTCGGGCCTGCCGTGTTTTCCATCAGAGAACACTGGGTGCCCAAAGCCTCGCCTGTGGCTTCTGAGCACCCTCCAACCCACATGCCCTTGGCACCCACTCTGTTGCCACAGGGAAGTCGTAAGCAGGACTCTGGAGCTTGGGGAGCCAGAGTGCCTCCTGCTTGGAAACTTCCTCAGGAACTCATTTGGAGTGAGGCTTCTCCTGCCACGCTTGCTGGCCAGCAGATGGTGCCATTGCTCCACCAAAAAACTCTCTGCTTTGCCTTCAGCCTGGAATCGCCTAGCTGAGCTCTCTCTGCCTCAAGCCAAAACTCGAGTGTGCATCCAGCCTACAGAAAGCAGAGTGCCTTTTCCTGAGCACTGCTATGTGGTGGCAGTTCCCTGAAGGCCTCCTGGGCCTTCTCTCCCCTAACACAGTCGTGCCATTCAGCCCACCCGGGGAGCCAAGGTCACCCTTGGCAGGGCTCAGGGTGTGGCCTGAGAATGGTTCCATGGCTGGGAAAGGGCAGATGCTGAAGCTGGGTGCCCACTTGGGAATGGGGCCTGATGGGCAGAGCCGGCATTCTCTGGGTGGGAGGCAGGAGTCTAGGGCTTCCAAGCTGCATGCAGATCCCCTCCCTGGCTGCCCTGCTTGCTTCTGGGCTGACAAGCCTCTCTCACCACACGTGCGTCTCATCGAATGGAGCAGGCTGAGTGCCATTGTGGGCAAGGACCTCATCCCACAACCTCGTTTCCTCCAAGGGGAGTGCAAATGGACCCAGAGCCTCCAGAGGAGCTGCAGTCTCTCCAGCCACAAAGGCCTGCAGCCGAGTCCATGACAGCCTGCTGCATGGAGGGCTTCGATGGGCGAGTGCCATGCTTCCCTGGCGGGGGCTCTTTCTCACACTGCTTTCCATGGGGAAACACTGTGTGTGCCAAGGGTCTCCTGTGTGCAGAAAATCTCTGCCCAGCGCCAGAGGTGCAGGGAATCCTCTTTGGACACACAGCCATGTTCTGGGCAGGCCTCCCATGTTGGGAGAGCCTCCACCTCCCCAACTGTCCAACTGCCTCAGGAACACACTTCTAGGGAGTGTGGGTCTGCCAGGCAGGGCAGCCCGAGGGAGGAACGTGGATTGCAGGCCAAAGCCACTGTGCTGAGCCTTCCCCCTGCACGTCCTAGCCGAAGGCTCTGCGTACCAGGCCCAAACTGGAATGAGCCTGCAGCCTGGCCTGCAGTCCCAGGCTTGCCCTGGGCACTGCTAGGTCCGGACCCATCCCAGGCTCAGCCAGGCCTCCCGAGGGCCTGTGCTGGCCTTGGCCACTGCCAACCAGCAGGACCTCAATGGAGCACAGTTCATTCGAGAAGGCCCCAGGGTGGTGCCTGTGTGTCTCTTGCACTGCTGGGAAGCTGCAGGTCCAGAGGCGGTGTGTGCACGTGAGCACTGGGGCCTGAGCACCAAACAGTCATGAGCCCACTTTCAAGTGGGACTCCTGCCGCCTCTTAGCTGCCTGCCACACCCCCTTGCTGCCTGTGCTGTCATCACTGCTGGCTGGCCTCTGTGTTCACAGGCCAGTGTAGGCCAAGGAAACAACGTGCTTGCTCTCCCCTAGCTAGGAGCTCCTCCTGCAGCCTTCTGGCCCAGGGGACACATGCCCCTGGCCCAGCAGCCTGCAAGGAAGCTCCAGCTTAGCCCTCCAGAAAGGCCTGCAGCACTTGGCAGGGAGCCATCTGCTATGGACAGCTATCCCACTGCAAAGCCTTGGAGGAGTTCATGGATGCTCGGGCCTGCAGTGTTTTCCATCAGAGAACACTGGGTGCCCAAAGCCTCGCCTGTGGCTTCTGAGCACCCTCCAACCCACATGCCCTTGGCACCCACTCTGTTGCCACAGGGAAGTCGTAAGCAGGACTCTGGAGCTTGGGGAGCCAGAGTGCCTCCTGCTTGGAAACTTCCTCAGGAACTCATTTGGAGTGAGGCTTCTCCTGCCACGCTTGCTGGCCAGCAGATGGTGCCATCGCTCCACCAAAAAACTCTCTGCTTTGCCTTCAGCCTGGAATCGCCTAGCTGAGCTCTCTCTGCCTCAAGCCAAAACTCGAGTGTGCATCCAGCCTACAGAAAGCAGAGTGCCTTTTCCTGAGCACTGCTATGTGGTGGCAGTTCCCTGAAGGCCTCCTGGGCCTTCTCTCCCCTAACACAGTCGTGCCATTCAGCCCACCCGGGGAGCCAAGGTCACCCTTGGCAGGGCTCAGGGTGTGGCCTGGGAATGGTTCCATGGCTGGGAAAGGGCAGATGCTGAAGCTGGGTGCCCACTTGGGAATGGGGCCTGATGGGCAGAGCCGGCATTCCCTGGGTGGGAGGCAGCAGTCTAGGGCTTCCAAGCTGCATGCAGATCCCCTCCCTGGCTGCCCTGCTTGCTTCTGGGCTGACAAGCCTCTCTCACCACACGTGCGTCTCATCGAATGGAGCAGGCTGAGTGCCATTGTGGGCAAGGACCTCATCCCACAACCTCGTTTCCTCCAAGGGGAGTGCAAATGCACCCAGAGCCTCCAGAGGAGCTGCAGTCTCTCCAGCCACAAAGGCCTGCAGCCGAGTCCATGACAGCCTGCTGCATGGAGGGCTTCGATGGGCGAATGCCATGCTTCCCTGGCGGGGGCTCTTTCTCACACTGCTTTCCATGGGGAAACACTGTGTGTGCCAAGGGTCTCCTGTGTGCAGAAAATCTCTGCCCAGCGCCAGAGGTGCAGGGAATCCTCTTTGGACACACAGCCATGTTCTGGGCAGGCCTCCCATGTTGGGAGAGCCTCCACCTCCCCAACTGTCCAACTGCCTCAGGAACACACTTCTAGGGAGTGTGGGTCTGCCAGGCAGGGCGGCCCGAGGGAGGAACGTGGATTGCAGGCCAAAGCCACTGTGCTGAGCCTTCCCCCTGCACGTCCTAGCCGAAGGCTCTGCGTACCAGGCCCAAACTGGAATGAGCCTGCAGCCTGGCCTGCAGTCCCAGGCTTGCCCTGGGCACTGCTAGGTCCGGACCCATCCCAGGCTCAGCCAGGCCTCCCGAGGGCCTGTGCTGGCCTTGGCCACTGCCAGCCAGCAGGACCTCGACGCAGCACAGTTCATTCGAGAAGGCCCCAGGGTGGTGCCTGTGTGTCTCTTGCACTGCTGGGAAGCTGCAGGTCCAGAGGCGGTGTGTGCACGTGAGCACTGGGGCCTGAGCATCAAACAGTCATGAGCCCACTTTCAAGTGGGACTCCTGCCGCCTCTTAGCTGCCTGCCACACCCCCTTGCTGCCTGTGCTGTCATCACTGCTGGCTGGCCTCTGTGTTCACAGGCCAGTGTAGGCCAAGGAAACAACGTGCTTGCTCTCCCCTAGCTAGGAGCTCCTCCTGCAGCCTTCTGGCCCAGGGGACACATGCCCCTGGCCCAGCAGCCTGCAAGGAAGCTCCAGCTTAGCCCTCCAGAAATCCTGCAGCACTTGGCAGGGAGCCATCTGCTATGGACAGCTATCCCACTGCAAAGCCTTGGAGGAGTTCATGGATGCTCGGGCCTGCAGTGTTTTCCATCAGAGAACACTGGGTGCCCAAAGCCTCGCCTGTGGCTTCTGAGCACCCTCCAACCCACCTGCCCTTGGCACCCACTCTGTTGCCACAGGGAAGTCGTAAGCAGGACTCTGGAGCTTGGGGAGCCAGAGTGCCTCCTGCTTGGAAACTTCCTCAGGAACTCATTTGGAGTGAGGCTTCTCCTGCCATGCTTGCTGGCCAGCAGATGGTGCCATCGCTCCACCAAAAAACTCTCTGCTTTGCCTTCAGCCTGGAATCGCCTAGCTGAGCTCTCTCTGCCTCAAGCCAAAACTCGAGTGTGCATCCAGCCTACAGAAAGCAGAGTGCCTTTTCCTGAGCACTGCTATGTGGTGGCAGTTCCCTGAAGGCCTCCTGGGCCTTCTCTCCCCTAACACAGTCGTGCCATTCAGCCCACCCGGGGAGCCAAGGTCACCCTTGGCAGGGCTCAGGGTGTGGCCTGGGAATGGTTCCATGGCTGGGAAAGGGCAGATGCTGAAGCTGGGTGCCCACTTGGGAATGGGGCCTGATGGGCAGAGCCGGCATTCCCTGGGTGGGAGGCAGCAGTCTAGGGCTTCCAAGCTGCATGCAGATCCCCTCCCTGGCTGCCCTGCTTGCTTCTGGGCTGACAAGCCTCTCTCACCACACGTGCGTCTCATCGAATGGAGCAGGCTGAGTGCCATTGTGGGCAAGGACCTCATCCCACAACCTCGTTTCCTCCAAGGGGAGTGCAAATGGACCCAGAGCCTCCAGAGGAGCTGCAGTCTCTCCAGCCACAAAGGCCTGCAGCCGAGTCCATGACAGCCTGCTGCATGGAGGGCTTCGATGGGCGAATGCCATGCTTCCCTGGCGGGGGCTCTTTCTCACACTGCTTTCCATGGGGAAACACTGTGTGTGCCAAGGGTCTCCTGTGTGCAGAAAATCTCTGCCCAGCGCCAGAGGTGCAGGGAATCCTCTTTGGATACACAGCCATGTTCTGGGCAGGCTTCCCATGTTGGGAGAGCCTCCACCTCCCCAACTGTCCAACTGCCTCAGGAACACACTTCTAGGGAGTGTGGGTCTGCCAGGCAGGGCGGCCCGAGGGAGGAACGTGGATTGCAGGCCAAAGCCACTGTGCTGAGCCTTCCCCCTGCACGTCCTAGCCGAAGGCTCTGCGTACCAGGCCCAAACTGGAATGAGCCTGCAGCCTGGCCTGCAGTCCCAGGCTTGCCCTGGGCACTGCTAGGTCCGGACCCATCCCAGGCTCAGCCAGGCCTCCCGAGGGCCTGTGCTGGCCTTGGCCACTGCCAGCCAGCAGGACCTCGACGCAGCACAGTTCATTCGAGAAGGCCCCAGGGTGGTGCCTGTGTGTCTCTTGCACTGCTGGGAAGCTGCAGGTCCAGAGGCGGTGTGTGCACGTGAGCACTGGGGCCTGAGCATCAAACAGTCATGAGCCCACTTTCAAGTGGGACTCCTGCCGCCTCTTAGCTGCCTGCCACACCCCCTTGCTGCCTGTGCTGTCATCACTGCTGGCTGGCCTCTGTGTTCACAGGCCAGTGTAGGCCAAGGAAACAACGTGCTTGCTCTCCCCTAGCTAGGAGCTCCTCCTGCAGCCTTCTGGCCCAGGGGACACATGCCCCTGGCCCAGCAGCCTGCAAGGAAGCTCCAGCTTAGCCCTCCAGAAATCCTGCAGCACTTGGCAGGGAGCCATCTGCTATGGACAGCTATCCCACTGCAAAGCCTTGGAGGAGTTCATGGATGCTCGGGCCTGCAGTGTTTTCCATCAGAGAACACTGGGTGCCCAAAGCCTCGCCTGTGGCTTCTGAGCACCCTCCAACCCACCTGCCCTTGGCACCCACTCTGTTGCCACAGGGAAGTCGTAAGCAGGACTCTGGAGCTTGGGGAGCCAGAGTGCCTCCTGCTTGGAAACTTCCTCAGGAACTCATTTGGAGTGAGGCTTCTCCTGCCATGCTTGCTGGCCAGCAGATGGTGCCATCGCTCCACCAAAAAACTCTCTGCTTTGCCTTCAGCCTGGAATCGCCTAGCTGAGCTCTCTCTGCCTCAAGCCAAAACTCGAGTGTGCATCCAGCCTACAGAAAGCAGAGTGCCTTTTCCTGAGCACTGCTATGTGGTGGCAGTTCCCTGAAGGCCTCCTGGGCCTTCTCTCCCCTAACACAGTCGTGCCATTCAGCCCACCCGGGGAGCCAAGGTCACCCTTGGCAGGGCTCAGGGTGTGGCCTGGGAATGGTTCCATGGCTGGGAAAGGGCAGATGCTGAAGCTGGGTGCCCACTTGGGAATGGGGCCTGATGGGCAGAGCCGGCATTCCCTGGGTGGGAGGCAGCAGTCTAGGGCTTCCAAGCTGCATGCAGATCCCCTCCCTGGCTGCCCTGCTTGCTTCTGGGCTGACAAGCCTCTCTCACCACACGTGCGTCTCATCGAATGGAGCAGGCTGAGTGCCATTGTGGGCAAGGACCTCATCCCACAACCTCGTTTCCTCCAAGGGGAGTGCAAATGGACCCAGAGCCTCCAGAGGAGCTGCAGTCTCTCCAGCCACAAAGGCCTGCAGCCGAGTCCATGACAGCCTGCTGCATGGAGGGCTTCGATGGGCGAATGCCATGCTTCCCTGGCGGGGGCTCTTTCTCACACTGCTTTCCATGGGGAAACACTGTGTGTGCCAAGGGTCTCCTGTGTGCAGAAAATCTCTGCCCAGCGCCAGAGGTGCAGGGAATCCTCTTTGGATACACAGCCATGTTCTGGGCAGGCTTCCCATGTTGGGAGAGCCTCCACCTCCCCAACTGTCCAACTGCCTCAGGAACACACTTCTAGGGAGTGTGGGTCTGCCAGGCAGGGCGGCCCGAGGGAGGAACGTGGATTGCAGGCCAAAGCCACTGTGCTGAGCCTTCCCCCTGCACGTCCTAGCCGAAGGCTCTGCGTACCAGGCCCAAACTGGAATGAGCCTGCAGCCTGGCCTGCAGTCCCAGGCTTGCCCTGGGCACTGCTAGGTCCGGACCCATCCCAGGCTCAGCCAGGCCTCCCGAGGGCCTGTGCTGGCCTTGGCCACTGCCAGCCAGCAGGACCTCGACGCAGCACAGTTCATTCGAGAAGGCCCCAGGGTGGTGCCTGTGTGTCTCTTGCACTGCTGGGAAGCTGCAGGTCCAGAGGCGGTGTGTGCACGTGAGCACTGGGGCCTGAGCATCAAACAGTCATGAGCCCACTTTCAAGTGGGACTCCTGCCGCCTCTTCGCTGCCTGCCACACCCCCTTGCTGCCTCTGCTGTCATCACTGCTGGCTGGCCTCTGTGTTCACAGGCCAGTGTAGGCCAAGGAAACAACGTGCTTGCTCTCCCCTAGCTAGGAGCTCCTCCTGCAGCCTTCTGGCCCAGGGGACACATGCCCCTGGCCCAGCAGCCTGCAAGGAAGCTCCAGCTTAGCCCTCCAGAAAGGCCTGCAGCACTTGGCAGGGAGCCATCTGCTATGGACAGCTATCCCACTGCAAAGCCTTGGAGGAGTTCATGGATGCTCGGGCCTGCAGTGTTTTCCATCAGAGAACACTGGGTGCCCAAAGCCTCGCCTGTGGCTTCTGAGCACCCTCCAACCCACATGCCCTTGGCACCCACTCTGTTGCCACAGGGAAGTCGTAAGCAGGACTCTGGAGCTTGGGGAGCCAGAGTGCCTCCTGCTTGGAAACTTCCTCAGGAACTCATTTGGAGTGAGGCTTCTCCTGCCATGCTTGCTGGCCAGCAGATGGTGCCATCGCTCCACCAAAAAACTCTCTGCTTTGCCTTCAGCCTGGAATCGCCTAGCTGAGCTCTCTCTGCCTCAAGCCAAAACTCGAGTGTGCATCCAGCCTACAGAAAGCAGAGTGCCTTTTCCTGAGCACTGCTATGTGGTGGCAGTTCCCTGAAGGCCTCCTGGGCCTTCTCTCCCCTAACACAGTCGTGCCATTCAGCCCACCCGGGGAGCCAAGGTCACCCTTGGCAGGGCTCAGGGTGTGGCCTGGGAATGGTTCCATGGCTGGGAAAGGGCAGATGCTGAAGCTGGGTGCCCACTTGGGAATGGGGCCTGATGGGCAGAGCCGGCATTCCCTGGGTGGGAGGCAGGAGTCTAGGGCTTCCAAGCTGCATGCAGATCCCCTCCCTGGCTGCCCTGCTTGCTTCTGGGCTGACAAGCCTCTCTCACCACACGTGCGTCTCATCGAATGGAGCAGGCTGAGTGCCATTGTGGGCAAGGACCTCATCCCACAACCTCGTTTCCTCCAAGGGGAGTGCAAATGGACCCAGAGCCTCCAGAGGAGCTGCAGTCTCTCCAGCCACAAAGGCCTGCAGCCGAGTCCATGACAGCCTGCTGCATGGAGGGCTTCGATGGGCGAGTGCCATGCTTCCCTGGCGGGGGCTCTTTCTCACACTGCTTTCCATGGGGAAACACTGTGTGTGCCAAGGGTCTCCTGTGTGCAGAAAATCTCTGCCCAGCGCCAGAGGTGCAGGGAATCCTCTTTGGACACACAGCCATGTTCTGGGCAGGCCTCCCATGTTGGGAGAGCCTCCACCTCCCCAACTGTCCAACTGCCTCAGGAACACACTTCTAGGGAGTGTGGGTCTGCCAGGCAGGGCGGCCCGAGGGAGGAACGTGGATTGCAGGCCAAAGCCACTGTGCTGAGCCTTCCCCCTGCACGTCCTAGCCGAAGGCTCTGCGTACCAGGCCCAAACTGGAATGAGCCTGCAGCCTGGCCTGCAGTCCCAGGCTTGCCCTGGGCACTGCTAGGTCCGGACCCATCCCAGGCTCAGCCAGGCCTCCCGAGGGCCTGTGCTGGCCTTGGCCACTGCCAGCCAGCAGGACCTCGACGCAGCACAGTTCATTCGAGAAGGCCCCAGGGTGGTGCCTGTGTGTCTCTTGCACTGCTGGGAAGCTGCAGGTCCAGAGGCGGTGTGTGCACGTGAGCACTGGGGCCTGAGCATCAAACAGTCATGAGCCCACTTTCAAGTGGGACTCCTGCCGCCTCTTCGCTGCCTGCCACACCCCCTTGCTGCCTGTGCTGTCATCACTGCTGGCTGGCCTCTGTGTTCACAGGCCAGTGTAGGCCAAGGAAACAACGTGCTTGCTCTCCCCTAGCTAGGAGCTCCTCCTGCAGCCTTCTGGCCCAGGGGACACATGCCCCTGGCCCAGCAGCCTGCAAGGAAGCTCCAGCTTAGCCCTCCAGAAAGGCCTGCAGCACTTGGCAGGGAGCCATCTGCTATGGACAGCTATCCCACTGCAAAGCCTTGGAGGAGTTCATGGATGCTCGGGCCTGCAGTGTTTTCCATCAGAGAACACTGGGTGCCCAAAGCCTCGCCTGTGGCTTCTGAGCACCCTCCAACCCACATGCCCTTGGCACCCACTCTGTTGCCACAGGGAAGTCGTAAGCAGGACTCTGGAGCTTGGGGAGCCAGAGTGCCTCCTGCTTGGAAACTTCCTCAGGAACTCATTTGGAGTGAGGCTTCTCCTGCCATGCTTGATGGCCAGCAGATGGTGCCATCGCTCCACCAAAAAACTCTCTGCTTTGCCTTCAGCCTGGAATCGCCTAGCTGAGCTCTCTCTGCCTCAAGCCAAAACTCGAGTGTGCATCCAGCCTACAGAAAGCAGAGTGCCTTTTCCTGAGCACTGCTATGTGGTGGCAGTTCCCTGAAGGCCTCCTGGGCCTTCTCTCCCCTAACACAGTCGTGCCATTCAGCCCACCCGGGGAGCCAAGGTCACCCTTGGCAGGGCTCAGGGTGTGGCCTGGGAATGGTTCCATGGCTGGGAAAGGGCAGATGCTGAAGCTGGGTGCCCACTTGGGAATGGGGCCTGATGGGCAGAGCCAGCATTCCCTGGGTGGGAGGCAGGAGTCTAGGGCTTCCAAGCTGCATGCAGATCCCCTCCCTGGCTGCCCTGCTTGCTTCTGGGCTGACAAGCCTCTCTCACCACATGTGCGTCTCATCGAATGGAGCAGGCTGAGTGCCATTGTGGGCAAGGACCTCATCCCACAACCTCGTTTCCTCCAAGGGGAGTGCAAATGCACCCAGAGCCTCCAGAGGAGCTGCAGTCTCTCCAGCCACAAAGGCCTGCAGCCGAGTCCATGACAGCCTGCTGCATGGAGGGCTTCGATGGGCGAATGCCATGCTTCCCTGGCGGGGGCTCTTTCTCACACTGCTTTCCATGGGGAAACACTGTGTGTGCCAAGGGTCTCCTGTGTGCAGAAAATCTCTGCCCAGCGCCAGAGGTGCAGGGAATCCTCTTTGGACACACAGCCATGTTCTGGGCAGGCCTCCCATGTTGGGAGAGCCTCCACCTCCCCAACTGTCCAACTGCCTCAGGAACACACTTCTAGGGAGTGTGGGTCTGCCAGGCAGGGCGGCCCGAGGGAGGAACGTGGATTGCAGGCCAAAGCCACTGTGCTGAGCCTTCCCCCTGCACGTCCTAGCCGAAGGCTCTGCGTACCAGGCCCAAACTGGAATGAGCCTGCAGCCTGGCCTGCAGTCCCAGGCTTGCCCTGGGCACTGCTAGGTCCGGACCCATCCCAGGCTCAGCCAGGCCTCCCGAGGGCCTGTGCTGGCCTTGGCCACTGCCAGCCAGCAGGACCTCGACGCAGCACAGTTCATTCGAGAAGGCCCCAGGGTGGTGCCTGTGTGTCTCTTGCACTGCTGGGAAGCTGCAGGTCCAGAGGCGGTGTGTGCACGTGAGCACTGGGGCCTGAGCATCAAACAGTCATGAGCCCACTTTCAAGTGGGACTCCTGCCGCCTCTTAGCTGCCTGCCACACCCCCTTGCTGCCTGTGCTGTCATCACTGCTGGCTGGCCTCTGTGTTCACAGGCCAGTGTAGGCCAAGGAAACAACGTGCTTGCTCTCCCCTAGCTAGGAGCTCCTCCTGCAGCCTTCTGGCCCAGGGGACACATGCCCCTGGCCCAGCAGCCTGCAAGGAAGCTCCAGCTTAGCCCTCCAGAAAGGCCTGCAGCACTTGGCAGGGAGCCATCTGCTATGGACAGCTATCCCACTGCAAAGCCTTGGAGGAGTTCATGGATGCTCGGGCCTGCAGTGTTTTCCATCAGAGAACACTGGGTGCCCAAAGCCTCGCCTGTGGCTTCTGAGCACCCTCCAACCCACATGCCCTTGGCACCCACTCTGTTGCCACAGGGAAGTCGTAAGCAGGACTCTGGAGCTTGGGGAGCCAGAGTGCCTCCTGCTTGGAAACTTCCTCAGGAACTCATTTGGAGTGAGGCTTCTCCTGCCATGCTTGATGGCCAGCAGATGGTGCCATCGCTCCACCAAAAAACTCTCTGCTTTGCCTTCAGCCTGGAATCGCCTAGCTGAGCTCTCTCTGCCTCAAGCCAAAACTCGAGTGTGCATCCAGCCTACAGAAAGCAGAGTGCCTTTTCCTGAGCACTGCTATGTGGTGGCAGTTCCCTGAAGGCCTCCTGGGCCTTCTCTCCCCTAACACAGTCGTGCCATTCAGCCCACCCGGGGAGCCAAGGTCACCCTTGGCAGGGCTCAGGGTGTGGCCTGGGAATGGTTCCATGGCTGGGAAAGGGCAGATGCTGAAGCTGGGTGCCCACTTGGGAATGGGGCCTGATGGGCAGAGCCAGCATTCCCTGGGTGGGAGGCAGGAGTCTAGGGCTTCCAAGCTGCATGCAGATCCCCTCCCTGGCTGCCCTGCTTGCTTCTGGGCTGACAAGCCTCTCTCACCACATGTGCGTCTCATCGAATGGAGCAGGCTGAGTGCCATTGTGGGCAAGGACCTCATCCCACAACCTCGTTTCCTCCAAGGGGAGTGCAAATGCACCCAGAGCCTCCAGAGGAGCTGCAGTCTCTCCAGCCACAAAGGCCTGCAGCCGAGTCCATGACAGCCTGCTGCATGGAGGGCTTCGATGGGCGAATGCCATGCTTCCCTGGCGGGGGCTCTTTCTCACACTGCTTTCCATGGGGAAACACTGTGTGTGCCAAGGGTCTCCTGTGTGCAGAAAATCTCTGCCCAGCGCCAGAGGTGCAGGGAATCCTCTTTGGACACACAGCCATGTTCTGGGCAGGCCTCCCATGTTGGGAGAGCCTCCACCTCCCCAACTGTCCAACTGCCTCAGGAACACACTTCTAGGGAGTGTGGGTCTGCCAGGCAGGGCGGCCCGAGGGAGGAACGTGGATTGCAGGCCAAAGCCACTGTGCTGAGCCTTCCCCCTGCACGTCCTAGCCGAAGGCTCTGCGTACCAGGCCCAAACTGGAATGAGCCTGCAGCCTGGCCTGCAGTCCCAGGCTTGCCCTGGGCACTGCTAGGTCCGGACCCATCCCAGGCTCAGCCAGGCCTCCCGAGGGCCTGTGCTGGCCTTGGCCACTGCCAGCCAGCAGGACCTCGACGCAGCACAGTTCATTCGAGAAGGCCCCAGGGTGGTGCCTGTGTGTCTCTTGCACTGCTGGGAAGCTGCAGGTCCAGAGGCGGTGTGTGCACGTGAGCACTGGGGCCTGAGCATCAAACAGTCATGAGCCCACTTTCAAGTGGGACTCCTGCCGCCTCTTAGCTGCCTGCCACACCCCCTTGCTGCCTGTGCTGTCATCACTGCTGGCTGGCCTCTGTGTTCACAGGCCAGTGTAGGCCAAGGAAACAACGTGCTTGCTCTCCCCTAGCTAGGAGCTCCTCCTGCAGCCTTCTGGCCCAGGGGACACATGCCCCTGGCCCAGCAGCCTGCAAGGAAGCTCCAGCTTAGCCCTCCAGAAAGGCCTGCAGCACTTGGCAGGGAGCCATCTGCTATGGACAGCTATCCCACTGCAAAGCCTTGGAGGAGTTCATGGATGCTCGGGCCTGCAGTGTTTTCCATCAGAGAACACTGGGTGCCCAAAGCCTCGCCTGTGGCTTCTGAGCACCCTCCAACCCACATGCCCTTGGCACCCACTCTGTTGCCACAGGGAAGTCGTAAGCAGGACTCTGGAGCTTGGGGAGCCAGAGTGCCTCCTGCTTGGAAACTTCCTCAGGAACTCATTTGGAGTGAGGCTTCTCCTGCCACGCTTGCTGGCCAGCAGATGGTGCCATCGCTCCACCAAAAAACTCTCTGCTTTGCCTTCAGCCTGGAATCGCCTAGCTGAGCTCTCTCTGCCTCAAGCCAAAACTCGAGTGTGCATCCAGCCTACAGAAAGCAGAGTGCCTTTTCCTGAGCACTGCTATGTGGTGGCAGTTCCCTGAAGGCCTCCTGGGCCTTCTCTCCCCTAACACAGTCGTGCCATTCAGCCCACCCGGGGAGCCAAGGTCACCCTTGGCAGGGCTCAGGGTGTGGCCTGGGAATGGTTCCATGGCTGGGAAAGGGCAGATGCTGAAGCTGGGTGCCCACTTGGGAATGGGGCCTGATGGGCAGAGCCGGCATTCCCTGGGTGGGAGGCAGGAGTCTAGGGCTTCCAAGCTGCATGCAGATCCCCTCCCTGGCTGCCCTGCTTGCTTCTGGGCTGACAAGCCTCTCTCACCACACGTGCGTCTCATCGAATGGAGCAGGCTGAGTGCCATTGTGGGCAAGGACCTCATCCCACAACCTCGTTTCCTCCAAGGGGAGTGCAAATGCACCCAGAGCCTCCAGAGGAGCTGCAGTCTCTCCAGCCACAAAGGCCTGCAGCCGAGTCCATGACAGCCTGCTGCATGGAGGGCTTCGATGGGCAAATGCCATGCTTCCCTGGCGGGGGCTCTTTCTCACACTGCTTTCCATGGGGAAACACTGTGTGTGCCAAGGGTCTCCTGTGTGCAGAAAATCTCTGCCCAGCGCCAGAGGTGCAGGGAATCCTCTTTGGACACACAGCCATGTTCTGGGCAGGCCTCCCATGTTGGGAGAGCCTCCACCTCCCCAACTGTCCAACTGCCTCAGGAACACACTTCTAGGGAGTGTGGGTCTGCCAGGCAGGGCGGCCCGAGGGAGGAACGTGGATTGCAGGCCAAAGCCACTGTGCTGAGCCTTCCCCCTGCACGTCCTAGCCGAAGGCTCTGCGTACCAGGCCCAAACTGGAATGAGCCTGCAGCCTGGCCTGCAGTCCCAGGCTTGCCCTGGGCACTGCTAGGTCCGGACCCATCCCAGGCTCAGCCAGGCCTCCCGAGGGCCTGTGCTGGCCTTGGCCACTGCCAGCCAGCAGGACCTCGACGCAGCACAGTTCATTCGAGAAGGCCCCAGGGTGGTGCCTGTGTGTCTCTTGCACTGCTGGGAAGCTGCAGGTCCAGAGGCGGTGTGTGCACGTGAGCACTGGGGCCTGAGCATCAAACAGTCATGAGCCCACTTTCAAGTGGGACTCCTGCCGCCTCTTAGCTGCCTGCCACACCCCCTTGCTGCCTGTGCTGTCATCACTGCTGGCTGGCCTCTGTGTTCACAGGCCAGTGTAGGCCAAGGAAACAACGTGCTTGCTCTCCCCTAGCTAGGAGCTCCTCCTGCAGCCTTCTGGCCCAGGGGACACATGCCCCTGGCCCAGCAGCCTGCAAGGAAGCTCCAGCTTAGCCCTCCAGAAAGGCCTGCAGCACTTGGCAGGGAGCCATCTGCTATGGACAGCTATCCCACTGCAAAGCCTTGGAGGAGTTCATGGATGCTCGGGCCTGCAGTGTTTTCCATCAGAGAACACTGGGTGCCCAAAGCCTCGCCTGTGGCTTCTGAGCACCCTCCAACCCACATGCCCTTGGCACCCACTCTGTTGCCACAGGGAAGTCGTAAGCAGGACTCTGGAGCTTGGGGAGCCAGAGTGCCTCCTGCTTGGAAACTTCCTCAGGAACTCATTTGGAGTGAGGCTTCTCCTGCCACGCTTGCTGGCCAGCAGATGGTGCCATCGCTCCACCAAAAAACTCTCTGCTTTGCCTTCAGCCTGGAATCGCCTAGCTGAGCTCTCTCTGCCTCAAGCCAAAACTCGAGTGTGCATCCAGCCTACAGAAAGCAGAGTGCCTTTTCCTGAGCACTGCTATGTGGTGGCAGTTCCCTGAAGGCCTCCTGGGCCTTCTCTCCCCTAACACAGTCGTGCCATTCAGCCCACCCGGGGAGCCAAGGTCACCCTTGGCAGGGCTCAGGGTGTGGCCTGGGAATGGTTCCATGGCTGGGAAAGGGCAGATGCTGAAGCTGGGTGCCCACTTGGGAATGGGGCCTGATGGGCAGAGCCGGCATTCCCTGGGTGGGAGGCAGGAGTCTAGGGCTTCCAAGCTGCATGCAGATCCCCTCCCTGGCTGCCCTGCTTGCTTCTGGGCTGACAAGCCTCTCTCACCACACGTGCGTCTCATCGAATGGAGCAGGCTGAGTGCCATTGTGGGCAAGGACCTCATCCCACAACCTCGTTTCCTCCAAGGGGAGTGCAAATGGACCCAGAGCCTCCAGAGGAGCTGCAGTCTCTCCAGCCACAAAGGCCTGCAGCCGAGTCCATGACAGCCTGCTGCATGGAGGGCTTCGATGGGCAAATGCCATGCTTCCCTGGCGGGGGCTCTTTCTCACACTGCTTTCCATGGGGAAACACTGTGTGTGCCAAGGGTCTCCTGTGTGCAGAAAATCTCTGCCCAGCGCCAGAGGTGCAGGGAATCCTCTTTGGACACACAGCCATGTTCTGGGCAGGCCTCCCATGTTGGGAGAGCCTCCACCTCCCCAACTGTCCAACTGCCTCAGGAACACACTTCTAGGGAGTGTGGGTCTGCCAGGCAGGGCGGCCCGAGGGAGGAACGTGGATTGCAGGCCAAAGCCACTGTGCTGAGCCTTCCCCCTGCACGTCCTAGCCGAAGGCTCTGCGTACCAGGCCCAAACTGGAATGAGCCTGCAGCCTGGCCTGCAGTCCCAGGCTTGCCCTGGGCACTGCTAGGTCCGGACCCATCCCAGGCTCAGCCAGGCCTCCCGAGGGCCTGTGCTGGCCTTGGCCACTGCCAGCCAGCAGGACCTCGACGCAGCACAGTTCATTCGAGAAGGCCCCAGGGTGGTGCCTGTGTGTCTCTTGCACTGCTGGGAAGCTGCAGGTCCAGAGGCGGTGTGTGCACGTGAGCACTGGGGCCTGAGCATCAAACAGTCATGAGCCCACTTTCAAGTGGGACTCCTGCCGCCTCTTAGCTGCCTGCCACACCCCCTTGCTGCCTGTGCTGTCATCACTGCTGGCTGGCCTCTGTGTTCACAGGCCAGTGTAGGCCAAGGAAACAACGTGCTTGCTCTCCCCTAGCTAGGAGCTCCTCCTGCAGCCTTCTGGCCCAGGGGACACATGCCCCTGGCCCAGCAGCCTGCAAGGAAGCTCCAGCTTAGCCCTCCAGAAAGGCCTGCAGCACTTGGCAGGGAGCCATCTGCTATGGACAGCTATCCCACTGCAAAGCCTTGGAGGAGTTCATGGATGCTCGGGCCTGCAGTGTTTTCCATCAGAGAACACTGGGTGCCCAAAGCCTCGCCTGTGGCTTCTGAGCACCCTCCAACCCACATGCCCTTGGCACCCACTCTGTTGCCACAGGGAAGTCGTAAGCAGGACTCTGGAGCTTGAGGAGCCAGAGTGCCTCCTGCTTGGAAACTTCCTCAGGAACTCATTTGGAGTGAGGCTTCTCCTGCCACGCTTGCTGGCCAGCAGATGGTGCCATCGCTCCACCAAAAAACTCTCTGCTTTGCCTTCAGCCTGGAATCGCCTAGCTGAGCTCTCTCTGCCTCAAGCCAAAACTCGAGTGTGCATCCAGCCTACAGAAAGCAGAGTGCCTTTTCCTGAGCACTGCTATGTGGTGGCAGTTCCCTGAAGGCCTCCTGGGCCTTCTCTCCCCTAACACAGTCGTGCCATTCAGCCCACCCGGGGAGCCAAGGTCACCCTTGGCAGGGCTCAGGGTGTGGCCTGGGAATGGTTCCATGGCTGGGAAAGGGCAGATGCTGAAGCTGGGTGCCCACTTGGGAATGGGGCCTGATGGGCAGAGCCGGCATTCCCTGGGTGGGAGGCAGGAGTCTAGGGCTTCCAAGCTGCATGCAGATCCCCTCCCTGGCTGCCCTGCTTGCTTCTGGGCTGACAAGCCTCTCTCACCACACGTGCGTCTCATCGAATGGAGCAGGCTGAGTGCCATTGTGGGCAAGGACCTCATCCCACAACCTCGTTTCCTCCAAGGGGAGTGCAAATGCACCCAGAGCCTCCAGAGGAGCTGCAGTCTCTCCAGCCACAAAGGCCTGCAGCCGAGTCCATGACAGCCTGCTGCATGGAGGGCTTCGATGGGCAAATGCCATGCTTCCCTGGCGGGGGCTCTTTCTCACACTGCTTTCCATGGGGAAACACTGTGTGTGCCAAGGGTCTCCTGTGTGCAGAAAATCTCTGCCCAGCGCCAGAGGTGCAGGGAATCCTCTTTGGACACACAGCCATGTTCTGGGCAGGCCTCCCATGTTGGGAGAGCCTCCACCTCCCCAACTGTCCAACTGCCTCAGGAACACACTTCTAGGGAGTGTGGGTCTGCCAGGCAGGGCGGCCCGAGGGAGGAACGTGGATTGCAGGCCAAAGCCACTGTGCTGAGCCTTCCCCCTGCACGTCCTAGCCGAAGGCTCTGCGTACCAGGCCCAAACTGGAATGAGCCTGCAGCCTGGCCTGCAGTCCCAGGCTTGCCCTGGGCACTGCTAGGTCCGGACCCATCCCAGGCTCAGCCAGGCCTCCCGAGGGCCTGTGCTGGCCTTGGCCACTGCCAGCCAGCAGGACCTCGACGCAGCACAGTTCATTCGAGAAGGCCCCAGGGTGGTGCCTGTGTGTCTCTTGCACTGCTGGGAAGCTGCAGGTCCAGAGGCGGTGTGTGCACGTGAGCACTGGGGCCTGAGCATCAAACAGTCATGAGCCCACTTTCAAGTGGGACTCCTGCCGCCTCTTCGCTGCCTGCCACACCCCCTTGCTGCCTGTGCTGTCATCACTGCTGGCTGGCCTCTGTGTTCACAGGCCAGTGTAGGCCAAGGAAACAACGTGCTTGCTCTCCCCTAGCTAGGAGCTCCTCCTGCAGCCTTCTGGCCCAGGGGACACATGCCCCTGGCCCAGCAGCCTGCAAGGAAGCTCCAGCTTAGCCCTCCAGAAAGGCCTGCAGCACTTGGCAGGGAGCCATCTGCTATGGACAGCTATCCCACTGCAAAGCCTTGGAGGAGTTCATGGATGCTCGGGCCTGCAGTGTTTTCCATCAGAGAACACTGGGTGCCCAAAGCCTCGCCTGTGGCTTCTGAGCACCCTCCAACCCACATGCCCTTGGCACCCACTCTGTTGCCACAGGGAAGTCGTAAGCAGGACTCTGGAGCTTGGGGAGCCAGAGTGCCTCCTGCTTGGAAACTTCCTCAGGAACTCATTTGGAGTGAGGCTTCTCCTGCCACGCTTGCTGGCCAGCAGATGGTGCCATCGCTCCACCAAAAAACTCTCTGCTTTGCCTTCAGCCTGGAATCGCCTAGCTGAGCTCTCTCTGCCTCAAGCCAAAACTCGAGTGTGCATCCAGCCTGCAGAAAGCAGAGTGCCTTTTCCTGAGCACTGCTATGTGGTGGCAGTTCCCTGAAGGCCTCCTGGGCCTTCTCTCCCCTAACACAGTCGTGCCATTCAGCCCACCCGGGGAGCCAAGGTCACCCTTGGCAGGGCTCAGGGTGTGGCCTGGGAATGGTTCCATGGCTGGGAAAGGGCAGATGCTGAAGCTGGGTGCCCACTTGGGAATGGGGCCTGATGGGCAGAGCCGGCATTCCCTGGGTGGGAGGCAGGAGTCTAGGGCTTCCAAGCTGCATGCAGATCCCCTCCCTGGCTGCCCTGCTTGCTTCTGGGCTGACAAGCCTCTCTCACCACACGTGCGTCTCATCGAATGGAGCAGGCTGAGTGCCATTGTGGGCAAGGACCTCATCCCACAACCTCGTTTCCTCCAAGGGGAGTGCAAATGGACCCAGAGCCTCCAGAGGAGCTGCAGTCTCTCCAGCCACAAAGGCCTGCAGCCGAGTCCATGACAGCCTGCTGCATGGAGGGCTTCGATGGGCAAATGCCATGCTTCCCTGGCGGGGGCTCTTTCTCACACTGCTTTCCATGGGGAAACACTGTGTGTGCCAAGGGTCTCCTGTGTGCAGAAAATCTCTGCCCAGCGCCAGAGGTGCAGGGAATCCTCTTTGGACACACAGCCATGTTCTGGGCAGGCCTCCCATGTTGGGAGAGCCTCCACCTCCCCAACTGTCCAACTGCCTCAGGAACACACTTCTAGGGAGTGTGGGTCTGCCAGGCAGGGCGGCCCGAGGGAGGAACGTGGATTGCAGGCCAAAGCCACTGTGCTGAGCCTTCCCCCTGCACGTCCTAGCCGAAGGCTCTGCGTACCAGGCCCAAACTGGAATGAGCCTGCAGCCTGGCCTGCAGTCCCAGGCTTGCCCTGGGCACTGCTAGGTCCGGACCCATCCCAGGCTCAGCCAGGCCTCCCGAGGGCCTGTGCTGGCCTTGGCCACTGCCAGCCAGCAGGACCTCGACGCAGCACAGTTCATTCGAGAAGGCCCCAGGGTGGTGCCTGTGTGTCTCTTGCACTGCTGGGAAGCTGCAGGTCCAGAGGCGGTGTGTGCACGTGAGCACTGGGGCCTGAGCATCAAACAGTCATGAGCCCACTTTCAAGTGGGACTCCTGCCGCCTCTTAGCTGCCTGCCACACCCCCTTGCTGCCTGTGCTGTCATCACTGCTGGCTGGCCTCTGTGTTCACAGGCCAGTGTAGGCCAAGGAAACAACGTGCTTGCTCTCCCCTAGCTAGGAGCTCCTCCTGCAGCCTTCTGGCCCAGGGGACACATGCCCCTGGCCCAGCAGCCTGCAAGGAAGCTCCAGCTTAGCCCTCCAGAAAGGCCTGCAGCACTTGGCAGGGAGCCATCTGCTATGGACAGCTATCCCACTGCAAAGCCTTGGAGGAGTTCATGGATGCTCGGGCCTGCAGTGTTTTCCATCAGAGAACACTGGGTGCCCAAAGCCTCGCCTGTGGCTTCTGAGCACCCTCCAACCCACATGCCCTTGGCACCCACTCTGTTGCCACAGGGAAGTCGTAAGCAGGACTCTGGTGCTTGGGGAGCCAGAGTGCCTCCTGCTTGGAAACTTCCTCAGGAACTCATTTGGAGTGAGGCTTCTCCTGCCACGCTTGCTGGCCAGCAGATGGTGCCATCGCTCCACCAAAAAACTCTCTGCTTTGCCTTCAGCCTGGAATCGCCTAGCTGAGCTCTCTCTGCCTCAAGCCAAAACTCGAGTGTGCATCCAGCCTACAGAAAGCAGAGTGCCTTTTCCTGAGCACTGCTATGTGGTGGCAGTTCCCTGAAGGCCTCCTGGGCCTTCTCTCCCCTAACACAGTCGTGCCATTCAGCCCACCCGGGGAGCCAAGGTCACCCTTGGCAGGGCTCAGGGTGTGGCCTGGGAATGGTTCCATGGCTGGGAAAGGGCAGATGCTGAAGCTGGGTGCCCACTTGGGAATGGGGCCTGATGGGCAGAGCTGGCATTCCCTGGGTGGGAGGCAGGAGTCTAGGGCTTCCAAGCTGCATGCAGATCCCCTCCCTGGCTGCCCTGCTTGCTTCTGGGCTGACAAGCCTCTCTCACCACACGTGCGTCTCATCGAATGGAGCAGGCTGAGTGCCATTGTGGGCAAGGACCTCATCCCACAACCTCGTTTCCTCCAAGGGGAGTGCAAATGCACCCAGAGCCTCCAGAGGAGCTGCAGTCTCTCCAGCCACAAAGGCCTGCAGCCGAGTCCATGACAGCCTGCTGCATGGAGGGCTTCGATGGGCGAATGCCATGCTTCCCTGGCGGGGGCTCTTTCTCACACTGCTTTCCATGGGGAAACACTGTGTGTGCCAAGGGTCTCCTGTGTGCAGAAAATCTCTGCCCAGCGCCAGAGGTGCAGGGAATCCTCTTTGGACACACAGCCATGTTCTGGGCAGGCCTCCCATGTTGGGAGAGCCTCCACCTCCCCAACTGTCCAACTGCCTCAGGAACACACTTCTAGGGAGTGTGGGTCTGCCAGGCAGGGCGGCCCGAGGGAGGAACGTGGATTGCAGGCCAAAGCCACTGTGCTGAGCCTTCCCCCTGCACGTCCTAGCCGAAGGCTCTGCGTACCAGGCCCAAACTGGAATGAGCCTGCAGCCTGGCCTGCAGTCCCAGGCTTGCCCTGGGCACTGCTAGGTCCGGACCCATCCCAGGCTCAGCCAGGCCTCCCGAGGGCCTGTGCTGGCCTTGGCCACTGCCAGCCAGCAGGACCTCGACGCAGCACAGTTCATTCGAGAAGGCCCCAGGGTGGTGCCTGTGTGTCTCTTGCACTGCTGGGAAGCTGCAGGTCCAGAGGCGGTGTGTGCACGTGAGCACTGGGGCCTGAGCATCAAACAGTCATGAGCCCACTTTCAAGTGGGACTCCTGCCGCCTCTTAGCTGCCTGCCACACCCCCTTGCTGCCTGTGCTGTCATCACTGCTGGCTGGCCTCTGTGTTCACAGGCCAGTGTAGGCCAAGGAAACAACGTGCTTGCTCTCCCCTAGCTAGGAGCTCCTCCTGCAGCCTTCTGGCCCAGGGGACACATGCCCCTGGCCCAGCAGCCTGCAAGGAAGCTCCAGCTTAGCCCTCCAGAAAGGCCTGCAGCACTTGGCAGGGAGCCATCTGCTATGGACAGCTATCCCACTGCAAAGCCTTGGAGGAGTTCATGGATGCTCGGGCCTGCAGTGTTTTCCATCAGAGAACACTGGGTGCCCAAAGCCTCGCCTGTGGCTTCTGAGCACCCTCCAACCCACATGCCCTTGGCACCCACTCTGTTGCCACAGGGAAGTCGTAAGCAGGACTCTGGAGCTTGGGGAGCCAGAGTGCCTCCTGCTTGGAAACTTCCTCAGGAACTCATTTGGAGTGAGGCTTCTCCTGCCACGCTTGCTGGCCAGCAGATGGTGCCATCGCTCCACCAAAAAACTCTCTGCTTTGCCTTCAGCCTGGAATCGCCTAGCTGAGCTCTCTCTGCCTCAAGCCAAAACTCGAGTGTGCATCCAGCCTACAGAAAGCAGAGTGCCTTTTCCTGAGCACTGCTATGTGGTGGCAGTTCCCTGAAGGCCTCCTGGGCCTTCTCTCCCCTAACACAGTCGTGCCATTCAGCCCACCCGGGGAGCCAAGGTCACCCTTGGCAGGGCTCAGGGTGTGGCCTGGGAATGGTTCCATGGCTGGGAAAGGGCAGATGCTGAAGCTGGGTGCCCACTTGGGAATGGGGCCTGATGGGCAGAGCTGGCATTCCCTGGGTGGGAGGCAGGAGTCTAGGGCTTCCAAGCTGCATGCAGATCCCCTCCCTGGCTGCCCTGCTTGCTTCTGGGCTGACAAGCCTCTCTCACCACACGTGCGTCTCATCGAATGGAGCAGGCTGAGTGCCATTGTGGGCAAGGACCTCATCCCACAACCTCGTTTCCTCCAAGGGGAGTGCAAATGCACCCAGAGCCTCCAGAGGAGCTGCAGTCTCTCCAGCCACAAAGGCCTGCAGCCGAGTCCATGACAGCCTGCTGCATGGAGGGCTTCGATGGGCGAGTGCCATGCTTCCCTGGCGGGGGCTCTTTCTCACACTGCTTTCCATGGGGAAACACTGTGTGTGCCAAGGGTCTCCTGTGTGCAGAAAATCTCTGCCCAGCGCCAGAGGTGCAGGGAATCCTCTTTGGACACACAGCCATGTTCTGGGCAGGCCTCCCATGTTGGGAGAGCCTCCACCTCCCCAACTGTCCAACTGCCTCAGGAACACACTTCTAGGGAGTGTGGGTCTGCCAGGCAGGGCGGCCCGAGGGAGGAACGTGGATTGCAGGCCAAAGCCACTGTGCTGAGCCTTCCCCCTGCACGTCCTAGCCGAAGGCTCTGCGTACCAGGCCCAAACTGGAATGAGCCTGCAGCCTGGCCTGCAGTCCCAGGCTTGCCCTGGGCACTGCTAGGTCCGGACCCATCCCAGGCTCAGCCAGGCCTCCCGAGGGCCTGTGCTGGCCTTGGCCACTGCCAGCCAGCAGGACCTCGACGCAGCACAGTTCATTCGAGAAGGCCCCAGGGTGGTGCCTGTGTGTCTCTTGCACTGCTGGGAAGCTGCAGGTCCAGAGGCGGTGTGTGCACGTGAGCACTGGGGCCTGAGCATCAAACAGTCATGAGCCCACTTTCAAGTGGGACTCCTGCCGCCTCTTAGCTGCCTGCCACACCCCCTTGCTGCCTGTGCTGTCATCACTGCTGGCTGGCCTCTGTGTTCACAGGCCAGTGTAGGCCAAGGAAACAACGTGCTTGCTCTCCCCTAGCTAGGAGCTCCTCCTGCAGCCTTCTGGCCCAGGGGACACATGCCCCTGGCCCAGCAGCCTGCAAGGAAGCTCCAGCTTAGCCCTCCAGAAAGGCCTGCAGCACTTGGCAGGGAGCCATCTGCTATGGACAGCTATCCCACTGCAAAGCCTTGGAGGAGTTCATGGATGCTCGGGCCTGCAGTGTTTTCCATCAGAGAACACTGGGTGCCCAAAGCCTCGCCTGTGGCTTCTGAGCACCCTCCAACCCACATGCCCTTGGCACCCACTCTGTTGCCACAGGGAAGTCGTAAGCAGGACTCTGGAGCTTGGGGAGCCAGAGTGCCTCCTGCTTGGAAACTTCCTCAGGAACTCATTTGGAGTGAGGCTTCTCCTGCCACGCTTGCTGGCCAGCAGATGGTGCCATCGCTCCACCAAAAAACTCTCTGCTTTGCCTTCAGCCTGGAATCGCCTAGCTGAGCTCTCTCTGCCTCAAGCCAAAACTCGAGTGTGCATCCAGCCTACAGAAAGCAGAGTGCCTTTTCCTGAGCACTGCTATGTGGTGGCAGTTCCCTGAAGGCCTCCTGGGCCTTCTCTCCCCTAACACAGTCGTGCCATTCAGCCCACCCGGGGAGCCAAGGTCACCCTTGGCAGGGCTCAGGGTGTGGCCTGGGAATGGTTCCATGGCTGGGAAAGGGCAGATGCTGAAGCTGGGTGCCCACTTGGGAATGGGGCCTGATGGGCAGAGCCGGCATTCCCTGGGTGGGAGGCAGGAGTCTAGGGCTTCCAAGCTGCATGCAGATCCCCTCCCTGGCTGCCCTGCTTGCTTCTGGGCTGACAAGCCTCTCTCACCACACGTGCGTCTCATCGAATGGAGCAGGCTGAGTGCCATTGTGGGCAAGGACCTCATCCCACAACCTCGTTTCCTCCAAGGGGAGTGCAAATGCACCCAGAGCCTCCAGAGGAGCTGCAGTCTCTCCAGCCACAAAGGCCTGCAGCCGAGTCCATGACAGCCTGCTGCATGGAGGGCTTCGATGGGCAAATGCCATGCTTCCCTGGCGGGGGCTCTTTCTCACACTGCTTTCCATGGGGAAACACTGTGTGTGCCAAGGGTCTCCTGTGTGCAGAAAATCTCTGCCCAGCGCCAGAGGTGCAGGGAATCCTCTTTGGACACACAGCCATGTTCTGGGCAGGCCTCCCATGTTGGGAGAGCCTCCACCTCCCCAACTGTCCAACTGCCTCAGGAACACACTTCTAGGGAGTGTGGGTCTGCCAGGCAGGGCGGCCCGAGGGAGGAACGTGGATTGCAGGCCAAAGCCACTGTGCTGAGCCTTCCCCCTGCACGTCCTAGCCGAAGGCTCTGCGTACCAGGCCCAAACTGGAATGAGCCTGCAGCCTGGCCTGCAGTCCCAGGCTTGCCCTGGGCACTGCTAGGTCCGGACCCATCCCAGGCTCAGCCAGGCCTCCCGAGGGCCTGTGCTGGCCTTGGCCACTGCCAGCCAGCAGGACCTCGACGCAGCACAGTTCATTCGAGAAGGCCCCAGGGTGGTGCCTGTGTGTCTCTTGCACTGCTGGGAAGCTGCAGGTCCAGAGGCGGTGTGTGCACGTGAGCACTGGGGCCTGAGCATCAAACAGTCATGAGCCCACTTTCAAGTGGGACTCCTGCCGCCTCTTAGCTGCCTGCCACACCCCCTTGCTGCCTGTGCTGTCATCACTGCTGGCTGGCCTCTGTGTTCACAGGCCAGTGTAGGCCAAGGAAACAACGTGCTTGCTCTCCCCTAGCTAGGAGCTCCTCCTGCAGCCTTCTGGCCCAGGGGACACATGCCCCTGGCCCAGCAGCCTGCAAGGAAGCTCCAGCTTAGCCCTCCAGAAAGGCCTGCAGCACTTGGCAGGGAGCCATCTGCTATGGACAGCTATCCCACTGCAAAGCCTTGGAGGAGTTCATGGATGCTCGGGCCTGCAGTGTTTTCCATCAGAGAACACTGGGTGCCCAAAGCCTCGCCTGTGGCTTCTGAGCACCCTCCAACCCACATGCCCTTGGCACCCACTCTGTTGCCACAGGGAAGTCGTAAGCAGGACTCTGGAGCTTGGGGAGCCAGAGTGCCTCCTGCTTGGAAACTTCCTCAGGAACTCATTTGGAGTGAGGCTTCTCCTGCCACGCTTGCTGGCCAGCAGATGGTGCCATCGCTCCACCAAAAAACTCTCTGCTTTGCCTTCAGCCTGGAATCGCCTAGCTGAGCTCTCTCTGCCTCAAGCCAAAACTCGAGTGTGCATCCAGCCTACAGAAAGCAGAGTGCCTTTTCCTGAGCACTGCTATGTGGTGGCAGTTCCCTGAAGGCCTCCTGGGCCTTCTCTCCCCTAACACAGTCGTGCCATTCAGCCCACCCGGGGAGCCAAGGTCACCCTTGGCAGGGCTCAGGGTGTGGCCTGGGAATGGTTCCATGGCTGGGAAAGGGCAGATGCTGAAGCTGGGTGCCCACTTGGGAATGGGGCCTGATGGGCAGAGCTGGCATTCCCTGGGTGGGAGGCAGGAGTCTAGGGCTTCCAAGCTGCATGCAGATCCCCTCCCTGGCTGCCCTGCTTGCTTCTGGGCTGACAAGCCTCTCTCACCACACGTGCGTCTCATCGAATGGAGCAGGCTGAGTGCCATTGTGGGCAAGGACCTCATCCCACAACCTCGTTTCCTCCAAGGGGAGTGCAAATGCACCCAGAGCCTCCAGAGGAGCTGCAGTCTCTCCAGCCACAAAGGCCTGCAGCCGAGTCCATGACAGCCTGCTGCATGGAGGGCTTCGATGGGCGAATGCCATGCTTCCCTGGCGGGGGCTCTTTCTCACACTGCTTTCCATGGGGAAACACTGTGTGTGCCAAGGGTCTCCTGTGTGCAGAAAATCTCTGCCCAGCGCCAGAGGTGCAGGGAATCCTCTTTGGACACACAGCCATGTTCTGGGCAGGCCTCCCATGTTGGGAGAGCCTCCACCTCCCCAACTGTCCAACTGCCTCAGGAACACACTTCTAGGGAGTGTGGGTCTGCCAGGCAGGGCGGCCCGAGGGAGGAACGTGGATTGCAGGCCAAAGCCACTGTGCTGAGCCTTCCCCCTGCACGTCCTAGCCGAAGGCTCTGCGTACCAGGCCCAAACTGGAATGAGCCTGCAGCCTGGCCTGCAGTCCCAGGCTTGCCCTGGGCACTGCTAGGTCCGGACCCATCCCAGGCTCAGCCAGGCCTCCCGAGGGCCTGTGCTGGCCTTGGCCACTGCCAGCCAGCAGGACCTCGACGCAGCACAGTTCATTCGAGAAGGCCCCAGGGTGGTGCCTGTGTGTCTCTTGCACTGCTGGGAAGCTGCAGGTCCAGAGGCGGTGTGTGCACGTGAGCACTGGGGCCTGAGCATCAAACAGTCATGAGCCCACTTTCAAGTGGGACTCCTGCTGCCTCTTAGCTGCCTGCCACACCCCCTTGCTGCCTGTGCTGTCATCACTGCTGGCTGGCCTCTGTGTTCACAGGCCAGTGTAGGCCAAGGAAACAACGTGCTTGCTCTCCCCTAGCTAGGAGCTCCTCCTGCAGCCTTCTGGCCCAGGGGACACATGCCCCTGGCCCAGCAGCCTGCAAGGAAGCTCCAGCTTAGCCCTCCAGAAAGGCCTGCAGCACTTGGCAGGGAGCCATCTGCTATGGACAGCTATCCCACTGCAAAGCCTTGGAGGAGTTCATGGATGCTCGGGCCTGCAGTGTTTTCCATCAGAGAACACTGGGTGCCCAAAGCCTCGCCTGTGGCTTCTGAGCACCCTCCAACCCACATGCCCTTGGCACCCACTCTGTTGCCACAGGGAAGTCGTAAGCAGGACTCTGGAGCTTGGGGAGCCAGAGTGCCTCCTGCTTGGAAACTTCCTCAGGAACTCATTTGGAGTGAGGCTTCTCCTGCCACGCTTGCTGGCCAGCAGATGGTGCCATCGCTCCACCAAAAAACTCTCTGCTTTGCCTTCAGCCTGGAATCGCCTAGCTGAGCTCTCTCTGCCTCAAGCCAAAACTCGAGTGTGCATCCAGCCTACAGAAAGCAGAGTGCCTTTTCCTGAGCACTGCTATGTGGTGGCAGTTCCCTGAAGGCCTCCTGGGCCTTCTCTCCCCTAACACAGTCGTGCCATTCAGCCCACCCGGGGAGCCAAGGTCACCCTTGGCAGGGCTCAGGGTGTGGCCTGGGAATGGTTCCATGGCTGGGAAAGGGCAGATGCTGAAGCTGGGTGCCCACTTGGGAATGGGGCCTGATGGGCAGAGCTGGCATTCCCTGGGTGGGAGGCAGCAGTCTAGGGCTTCCAAGCTGCATGCAGATCCCCTCCCTGGCTGCCCTGCTTGCTTCTGGGCTGACAAGCCTCTCTCACCACACGTGCGTCTCATCGAATGGAGCAGGCTGAGTGCCATTGTGGGCAAGGACCTCATCCCACAACCTCGTTTCCTCCAAGGGGAGTGCAAATGCACCCAGAGCCTCCAGAGGAGCTGCAGTCTCTCCAGCCACAAAGGCCTGCAGCCGAGTCCATGACAGCCTGCTGCATGGAGGGCTTCGATGGGCGAATGCCATGCTTCCCTGGCGGGGGCTCTTTCTCACACTGCTTTCCATGGGGAAACACTGTGTGTGCCAAGGGTCTCCTGTGTGCAGAAAATCTCTGCCCAGCGCCAGAGGTGCAGGGAATCCTCTTTGGACACACAGCCATGTTCTGGGCAGGCCTCCCATGTTGGGAGAGCCTCCACCTCCCCAACTGTCCAACTGCCTCAGGAACACACTTCTAGGGAGTGTGGGTCTGCCAGGCAGGGCGGCCCGAGGGAGGAACGTGGATTGCAGGCCAAAGCCACTGTGCTGAGCCTTCCCCCTGCACGTCCTAGCCGAAGGCTCTGCGTACCAGGCCCAAACTGGAATGAGCCTGCAGCCTGGCCTGCAGTCCCAGGCTTGCCCTGGGCACTGCTAGGTCCGGACCCATCCCAGGCTCAGCCAGGCCTCCCGAGGGCCTGTGCTGGCCTTGGCCACTGCCAGCCAGCAGGACCTCGATGGAGCACAGTTCATTCGAGAAGGCCCCAGGGTGGTGCCTGTGTGTCTCTTGCACTGCTGGGAAGCTGCAGGTCCAGAGGCTGTGTGTGCACGTGAGCACTGGGGCCTGAGCACCAAACAGTCATGAGCCCACTTTCAAGTGGGACTCCTGCCGCCTCTTAGCTGCCTGCCACACCCCCTTGCTGCCTGTGCTGTCATCACTGCTGGCTGGCCTCTGTGTTCACAGGCCAGTGTAGGCCAAGGAAACAACGTGCTTGCTCTCCCCTAGCTAGGAGCTCCTCCTGCAGCCTTCTGGCCCAGGGGACACATGCCCCTGGCCCAGCAGCCTGCAAGGAAGCTCCAGCTTAGCCCTCCAGAAAGGCCTGCAGCACTTGGCAGGGAGCCATCTGCTATGGACAGCTATCCCACTGCAAAGCCTTGGAGGAGTTCATGGATGCTCGGGCCTGCAGTGTTTTCCATCAGAGAACACTGGGTGCCCAAAGCCTCGCCTGTGGCTTCTGAGCACCCTCCAACCCACATGCCCTTGGCACCCACTCTGTTGCCACAGGGAAGTCGTAAGCAGGACTCTGGAGCTTGGGGAGCCAGAGTGCCTCCTGCTTGGAAACTTCCTCAGGAACTCATTTGGAGTGAGGCTTCTCCTGCCATGCTTGCTGGCCAGCAGATGGTGCCATCGCTCCACCAAAAAACTCTCTGCTTTGCCTTCAGCCTGGAATCGCCTAGCTGAGCTCTCTCTGCCTCAAGCCAAAACTCGAGTGTGCATCCAGCCTACAGAAAGCAGAGTGCCTTTTCCTGAGCACTGCTATGTGGTGGCAGTTCCCTGAAGGCCTCCTGGGCCTTCTCTCCCCTAACACAGTCGTGCCATTCAGCCCACCCGGGGAGCCAAGGTCACCCTTGGCAGGGCTCAGGGTGTGGCCTGGGAATGGTTCCATGGCTGGGAAAGGGCAGATGCTGAAGCTGGGTGCCCACTTGGGAATGGGGCCTGATGGGCAGAGCCGGCATTCCCTGGGTGGGAGGCAGGAGTCTAGGGCTTCCAAGCTGCATGCAGATCCCCTCCCTGGCTGCCCTGCTTGCTTCTGGGCTGACAAGCCTCTCTCACCACACGTGCGTCTCATCGAATGGAGCAGGCTGAGTGCCATTGTGGGCAAGGACCTCATCCCACAACCTCGTTTCCTCCAAGGGGAGTGCAAATGGACCCAGAGCCTCCAGAGGAGCTGCAGTCTCTCCAGCCACAAAGGCCTGCAGCCGAGTCCATGACAGCCTGCTGCATGGAGGGCTTCGATGGGCGAATGCCATGCTTCCCTGGCGGGGGCTCTTTCTCACACTGCTTTCCATGGGGAAACACTGTGTGTGCCAAGGGTCTCCTGTGTGCAGAAAATCTCTGCCCAGCGCCAGAGGTGCAGGGAATCCTCTTTGGACACACAGCCATGTTCTGGGCAGGCCTCCCATGTTGGGAGAGCCTCCACCTCCCCAACTGTCCAACTGCCTCAGGAACACACTTCTAGGGAGTGTGGGTCTGCCAGGCAGGGCGGCCCGAGGGAGGAACGTGGATTGCAGGCCAAAGCCACTGTGCTGAGCCTTCCCCCTGCACGTCCTAGCCGAAGGCTCTGCGTACCAGGCCCAAACTGGAATGAGCCTGCAGCCTGGCCTGCAGTCCCAGGCTTGCCCTGGGCACTGCTAGGTCCGGACCCATCCCAGGCTCAGCCAGGCCTCCCGAGGGCCTGTGCTGGCCTTGGCCACTGCCAGCCAGCAGGACCTCGACGCAGCACAGTTCATTCGAGAAGGCCCCAGGGTGGTGCCTGTGTGTCTCTTGCACTGCTGGGAAGCTGCAGGTCCAGAGGCGGTGTGTGCACGTGAGCACTGGGGCCTGAGCATCAAACAGTCATGAGCCCACTTTCAAGTGGGACACCTGCTGCCTCTTAGCTGCCTGCCACACCCCCTTGCTGCCTGTGCTGTCATCACTGCTGGCTGGCCTCTGTGTTCACAGGCCAGTGTAGGCCAAGGAAACAACGTGCTTGCTCTCCCCTAGCTAGGAGCTCCTCCTGCAGCCTTCTGGCCCAGGGGACACATGCCCCTGGCCCAGCAGCCTGCAAGGAAGCTCCAGCTTAGCCCTCCAGAAAGGCCTGCAGCACTTGGCAGGGAGCCATCTGCTATGGACAGCTATCCCACTGCAAAGCCTTGGAGGAGTTCATGGATGCTCGGGCCTGCAGTGTTTTCCATCAGAGAACACTGGGTGCCCAAAGCCTCGCCTGTGGCTTCTGAGCACCCTCCAACCCACATGCCCTTGGCACCCACTCTGTTGCCACAGGGAAGTCGTAAGCAGGACTCTGGAGCTTGGGGAGCCAGAGTGCCTCCTGCTTGGAAACTTCCTCAGGAACTCATTTGGAGTGAGGCTTCTCCTGCCACGCTTGCTGGCCAGCAGATGGTGCCATCGCTCCACCAAAAAACTCTCTGCTTTGCCTTCAGCCTGGAATCGCCTAGCTGAGCTCTCTCTGCCTCAAGCCAAAACTCGAGTGTGCATCCAGCCTACAGAAAGCAGAGTGCCTTTTCCTGAGCACTGCTATGTGGTGGCAGTTCCCTGAAGGCCTCCTGGGCCTTCTCTCCCCTAACACAGTCGTGCCATTCAGCCCACCCGGGGAGCCAAGGTCACCCTTGGCAGGGCTCAGGGTGTGGCCTGGGAATGGTTCCATGGCTGGGAAAGGGCAGATGCTGAAGCTGGGTGCCCACTTGGGAATGGGGCCTGATGGGCAGAGCTGGCATTCCCTGGGTGGGAGGCAGCAGTCTAGGGCTTCCAAGCTGCATGCAGATCCCCTCCCTGGCTGCCCTGCTTGCTTCTGGGCTGACAAGCCTCTCTCACCACACGTGCGTCTCATCGAATGGAGCAGGCTGAGTGCCATTGTGGGCAAGGACCTCATCCCACAACCTCGTTTCCTCCAAGGGGAGTGCAAATGGACCCAGAGCCTCCAGAGGAGCTGCAGTCTCTCCAGCCACAAAGGCCTGCAGCCGAGTCCATGACAGCCTGCTGCATGGAGGGCTTCGATGGGCGAATGCCATGCTTCCCTGGCGGGGGCTCTTTCTCACACTGCTTTCCATGGGGAAACACTGTGTGTGCCAAGGGTCTCCTGTGTGCAGAAAATCTCTGCCCAGCGCCAGAGGTGCAGGGAATCCTCTTTGGACACACAGCCATGTTCTGGGCAGGCCTCCCATGTTGGGAGAGCCTCCACCTCCCCAACTGTCCAACTGCCTCAGGAACACACTTCTAGGGAGTGTGGGTCTGCCAGGCAGGGCGGCCCGAGGGAGGAACGTGGATTGCAGGCCAAAGCCACTGTGCTGAGCCTTCCCCCTGCACGTCCTAGCCGAAGGCTCTGCGTACCAGGCCCAAACTGGAATGAGCCTGCAGCCTGGCCTGCAGTCCCAGGCTTGCCCTGGGCACTGCTAGGTCCGGACCCATCCCAGGCTCAGCCAGGCCTCCCGAGGGCCTGTGCTGGCCTTGGCCACTGCCAGCCAGCAGGACCTCGACGCAGCACAGTTCATTCGAGAAGGCCCCAGGGTGGTGCCTGTGTGTCTCTTGCACTGCTGGGAAGCTGCAGGTCCAGAGGCGGTGTGTGCACGTGAGCACTGGGGCCTGAGCATCAAACAGTCATGAGCCCACTTTCAAGTGGGACTCCTGCTGCCTCTTAGCTGCCTGCCACACCCCCTTGCTGCCTGTGCTGTCATCACTGCTGGCTGGCCTCTGTGTTCACAGGCCAGTGTAGGCCAAGGAAACAACGTGCTTGCTCTCCCCTAGCTAGGAGCTCCTCCTGCAGCCTTCTGGCCCTGGGGACACATGCCCCTGGCCCAGCAGCCTGCAAGGAAGCTCCAGCTTAGCCCTCCAGAAAGGCCTGCAGCACTTGGCAGGGAGCCATCTGCTATGGACAGCTATCCCACTGCAAAGCCTTGGAGGAGTTCATGGATGCTCGGGCCTGCAGTGTTTTCCATCAGAGAACACTGGGTGCCCAAAGCCTCGCCTGTGGCTTCTGAGCACCCTCCAACCCACATGCCCTTGGCACCCACTCTGTTGCCACAGGGAAGTCGTAAGCAGGACTCTGGAGCTTGGGGAGCCAGAGTGCCTCCTGCTTGGAAACTTCCTCAGGAACTCATTTGGAGTGAGGCTTCTCCTGCCACGCTTGCTGGCCAGCAGATGGTGCCATCGCTCCACCAAAAAACTCTCTGCTTTGCCTTCAGCCTGGAATCGCCTAGCTGAGCTCTCTCTGCCTCAAGCCAAAACTCGAGTGTGCATCCAGCCTACAGAAAGCAGAGTGCCTTTTCCTGAGCACTGCTATGTGGTGGCAGTTCCCTGAAGGCCTCCTGGGCCTTCTCTCCCCTAACACAGTCGTGCCATTCAGCCCACCCGGGGAGCCAAGGTCACCCTTGGCAGGGCTCAGGGTGTGGCCTGGGAATGGTTCCATGGCTGGGAAAGGGCAGATGCTGAAGCTGGGTGCCCACTTGGGAATGGGGCCTGATGGGCAGAGCTGGCATTCCCTGGGTGGGAGGCAGCAGTCTAGGGCTTCCAAGCTGCATGCAGATCCCCTCCCTGGCTGCCCTGCTTGCTTCTGGGCTGACAAGCCTCTCTCACCACACGTGCGTCTCATCGAATGGAGCAGGCTGAGTGCCATTGTGGGCAAGGACCTCATCCCACAACCTCGTTTCCTCCAAGGGGAGTGCAAATGCACCCAGAGCCTCCAGAGGAGCTGCAGTCTCTCCAGCCACAAAGGCCTGCAGCCGAGTCCATGACAGCCTGCTGCATGGAGGGCTTCGATGGGCAAATGCCATGCTTCCCTGGCGGGGGCTCTTTCTCACACTGCTTTCCATGGGGAAACACTGTGTGTGCCAAGGGTCTCCTGTGTGCAGAAAATCTCTGCCCAGCGCCAGAGGTGCAGGGAATCCTCTTTGGACACACAGCCATGTTCTGGGCAGGCCTCCCATGTTGGGAGAGCCTCCACCTCCCCAACTGTCCAACTGCCTCAGGAACACACTTCTAGGGAGTGTGGGTCTGCCAGGCAGGGCGGCCCGAGGGAGGAACGTGGATTGCAGGCCAAAGCCACTGTGCTGAGCCTTCCCCCTGCACGTCCTAGCCGAAGGCTCTGCGTACCAGGCCCAAACTGGAATGAGCCTGCAGCCTGGCCTGCAGTCCCAGGCTTGCCCTGGGCACTGCTAGGTCCGGACCCATCCCAGGCTCAGCCAGGCCTCCCGAGGGCCTGTGCTGGCCTTGGCCACTGCCAGCCAGCAGGACCTCGATGGAGCACAGTTCATTCGAGAAGGCCCCAGGGTGGTGCCTGTGTGTCTCTTGCACTGCTGGGAAGCTGCAGGTCCAGAGGCTGTGTGTGCACGTGAGCACTGGGGCCTGAGCACCAAACAGTCATGAGCCCACTTTCAAGTGGGACTCCTGCCGCCTCTTCGCTGCCTGCCACACCCCCTTGCTGCCTGTGCTGTCATCACTGCTGGCTGGCCTCTGTGTTCACAGGCCAGTGTAGGCCAAGGAAACAACGTGCTTGCTCTCCCCTAGCTAGGAGCTCCTCCTGCAGCCTTCTGGCCCAGGGGACACATGCCCCTGGCCCAGCAGCCTGCAAGGAAGCTCCAGCTTAGCCCTCCAGAAAGGCCTGCAGCACTTGGCAGGGAGCCATCTGCTATGGACAGCTATCCCACTGCAAAGCCTTGGAGGAGTTCATGGATGCTCGGGCCTGCAGTGTTTTCCATCAGAGAACACTGGGTGCCCAAAGCCTCGCCTGTGGCTTCTGAGCACCCTCCAACCCACATGCCCTTGGCACCCACTCTGTTGCCACAGGGAAGTCGTAAGCAGGACTCTGGAGCTTGGGGAGCCAGAGTGCCTCCTGCTTGGAAACTTCCTCAGGAACTCATTTGGAGTGAGGCTTCTCCTGCCATGCTTGCTGGCCAGCAGATGGTGCCATCGCTCCACCAAAAAACTCTCTGCTTTGCCTTCAGCCTGGAATCGCCTAGCTGAGCTCTCTCTGCCTCAAGCCAAAACTCGAGTGTGCATCCAGCCTACAGAAAGCAGAGTGCCTTTTCCTGAGCACTGCTATGTGGTGGCAGTTCCCTGAAGGCCTCCTGGGCCTTCTCTCCCCTAACACAGTCGTGCCATTCAGCCCACCCGGGGAGCCAAGGTCACCCTTGGCAGGGCTCAGGGTGTGGCCTGGGAATGGTTCCATGGCTGGGAAAGGGAAGATGCTGAAGCTGGGTGCCCACTTGGGAATGGGGCCTGATGGGCAGAGCCGGCATTCCCTGGGTGGGAGGCAGGAGTCTAGGGCTTCCAAGCTGCATGCAGATCCCCTCCCTGGCTGCCCTGCTTGCTTCTGGGCTGACAAGCCTCTCTCACCACACGTGCGTCTCATCGAATGGAGCAGGCTGAGTGCCATTGTGGGCAAGGACCTCATCCCACAACCTCGTTTCCTCCAAGGGGAGTGCAAATGGACCCAGAGCCTCCAGAGGAGCTGCAGTCTCTCCAGCCACAAAGGCCTGCAGCCGAGTCCATGACAGCCTGCTGCATGGAGGGCTTCGATGGGCGAGTGCCATGCTTCCCTGGCGGGGGCTCTTTCTCACACTGCTTTCCATGGGGAAACACTGTGTGTGCCAAGGGTCTCCTGTGTGCAGAAAATCTCTGCCCAGCGCCAGAGGTGCAGGGAATCCTCTTTGGACACACAGCCATGTTCTGGGCAGGCCTCCCATGTTGGGAGAGCCTCCACCTCCCCAACTGTCCAACTGCCTCAGGAACACACTTCTAGGGAGTGTGGGTCTGCCAGGCAGGGCGGCCCGAGGGAGGAACGTGGATTGCAGGCCAAAGCCACTGTGCTGAGCCTTCCCCCTGCACGTCCTAGCCGAAGGCTCTGCGTACCAGGCCCAAACTGGAATGAGCCTGCAGCCTGGCCTGCAGTCCCAGGCTTGCCCTGGGCACTGCTAGGTCCGGACCCATCCCAGGCTCAGCCAGGCCTCCCGAGGGCCTGTGCTGGCCTTGGCCACTGCCAGCCAGCAGGACCTCGACGCAGCACAGTTCATTCGAGAAGGCCCCAGGGTGGTGCCTGTGTGTCTCTTGCACTGCTGGGAAGCTGCAGGTCCAGAGGCGGTGTGTGCACGTGAGCACTGGGGCCTGAGCATCAAACAGTCATGAGCCCACTTTCAAGTGGGACTCCTGCCGCCTCTTAGCTGCCTGCCACACCCCCTTGCTGCCTGTGCTGTCATCACTGCTGGCTGGCCTCTGTGTTCACAGGCCAGTGTAGGCCAAGGAAACAACGTGCTTGCTCTCCCCTAGCTAGGAGCTCCTCCTGCAGCCTTCTGGCCCAGGGGACACATGCCCCTGGCCCAGCAGCCTGCAAGGAAGCTCCAGCTTAGCCCTCCAGAAATCCTGCAGCACTTGGCAGGGAGCCATCTGCTATGGACAGCTATCCCACTGCAAAGCCTTGGAGGAGTTCATGGATGCTCGGGCCTGCAGTGTTTTCCATCAGAGAACACTGGGTGCC
This sequence comes from Hippopotamus amphibius kiboko, assembly GCF_030028045.1. NCBI lineage: Eukaryota > Metazoa > Chordata > Mammalia > Artiodactyla > Hippopotamidae > Hippopotamus > Hippopotamus amphibius. The sequence goes on along the minus strand of NC_080186.1, from coordinate 125,429,602 downwards.
CAAAGCCTCGCCTGTGGCTTCTGAGCACCCTCCAACCCACATGCCCTTGGCACCCACTCTGTTGCCACAGGGAAGTCGTAAGCAGGACTCTGGAGCTTGGGGAGCCAGAGTGCCTCCTGCTTGGAAACTTCCTCAGGAACTCATTTGGAGTGAGGCTTCTCCTGCCACGCTTGCTGGCCAGCAGATGGTGCCATCGCTCCACCAAAAAACTCTCTGCTTTGCCTTCAGCCTGGAATCGCCTAGCTGAGCTCTCTCTGCCTCAAGCCAAAACTCGAGTGTGCATCCAGCCTACAGAAAGCAGAGTGCCTTTTCCTGAGCACTGCTATGTGGTGGCAGTTCCCTGAAGGCCTCCTGGGCCTTCTCTCCCCTAACACAGTCGTGCCATTCAGCCCACCCGGGGAGCCAAGGTCACCCTTGGCAGGGCTCAGGGTGTGGCCTGGGAATGGTTCCATGGCTGGGAAAGGGCAGATGCTGAAGCTGGGTGCCCACTTGGGAATGGGGCCTGATGGGCAGAGCCGGCATTCCCTGGGTGGGAGGCAGGAGTCTAGGGCTTCCAAGCTGCATGCAGATCCCCTCCCTGGCTGCCCTGCTTGCTTCTGGGCTGACAAGCCTCTCTCACCACACGTGCGTCTCATCGAATGGAGCAGGCTGAGTGCCATTGTGGGCAAGGACCTCATCCCACAACCTCGTTTCCTCCAAGGGGAGTGCAAATGCACCCAGAGCCTCCAGAGGAGCTGCAGTCTCTCCAGCCACAAAGGCCTGCAGCCGAGTCCATGACAGCCTGCTGCATGGAGGGCTTCGATGGGCGAATGCCATGCTTCCCTGGCGGGGGCTCTTTCTCACACTGCTTTCCATGGGGAAACACTGTGTGTGCCAAGGGTCTCCTGTGTGCAGAAAATCTCTGCCCAGCGCCAGAGGTGCAGGGAATCCTCTTTGGACACACAGCCATGTTCTGGGCAGGCCTCCCATGTTGGGAGAGCCTCCACCTCCCCAACTGTCCAACTGCCTCAGGAACACACTTCTAGGGAGTGTGGGTCTGCCAGGCAGGGCGGCCCGAGGGAGGAACGTGGATTGCAGGCCAAAGCCACTGTGCTGAGCCTTGCCCCTGCACGTCGTAGCCGAAGGCTCTGCGTACCAGGCCCAAACTGGAATGAGCCTGCAGCCTGGCCTGCAGTCCCAGGCTTGCCCTGGGCACTGCTAGGTCCGGACCCATCCCAGGCTCAGCCAGGCCTCCCGAGGGCCTGTGCTGGCCTTGGCCACTGCCAGCCAGCAGGACCTCGACGCAGCACAGTTCATTCGAGAAGGCCCCAGGGTGGTGCCTGTGTGTCTCTTGCACTGCTGGGAAGCTGCAGGTCCAGAGGCGGTGTGTGCACGTGAGCACTGGGGCCTGAGCATCAAACAGTCATGAGCCCACTTTCAAGTGGGACTCCTGCCGCCTCTTAGCTGCCTGCCACACCCCCTTGCTGCCTGTGCTGTCATCACTGCTGGCTGGCCTCTGTGTTCACAGGCCAGTGTAGGCCAAGGAAACAACGTGCTTGCTCTCCCCTAGCTAGGAGCTCCTCCTGCAGCCTTCTGGCCCAGGGGACACATGCCCCTGGCCCAGCAGCCTGCAAGGAAGCTCCAGCTTAGCCCTCCAGAAAGGCCTGCAGCACTTGGCAGGGAGCCATCTGCTATGGACAGCTATCCCACTGCAAAGCCTTGGAGGAGTTCATGGATGCTCGGGCCTGCAGTGTTTTCCATCAGAGAACACTGGGTGCCCAAAGCCTCGCCTGTGGCTTCTGAGCACCCTCCAACCCACATGCCCTTGGCACCCACTCTGTTGCCACAGGGAAGTCGTAAGCAGGACTCTGGAGCTTGGGGAGCCAGAGTGCCTCCTGCTTGGAAACTTCCTCAGGAACTCATTTGGAGTGAGGCTTCTCCTGCCACGCTTGCTGGCCAGCAGATGGTGCCATCGCTCCACCAAAAAACTCTCTGCTTTGCCTTCAGCCTGGAATCGCCTAGCTGAGCTCTCTCTGCCTCAAGCCAAAACTCGAGTGTGCATCCAGCCTACAGAAAGCAGAGTGCCTTTTCCTGAGCACTGCTATGTGGTGGCAGTTCCCTGAAGGCCTCCTGGGCCTTCTCTCCCCTAACACAGTCGTGCCATTCAGCCCACCCGGGGAGCCAAGGTCACCCTTGGCAGGGCTCAGGGTGTGGCCTGGGAATGGTTCCATGGCTGGGAAAGGGCAGATGCTGAAGCTGGGTGCCCACTTGGGAATGGGGCCTGATGGGCAGAGCTGGCATTCCCTGGGTGGGAGGCAGGAGTCTAGGGCTTCCAAGCTGCATGCAGATCCCCTCCCTGGCTGCCCTGCTTGCTTCTGGGCTGACAAGCCTCTCTCACCACACGTGCGTCTCATCGAATGGAGCAGGCTGAGTGCCATTGTGGGCAAGGACCTCATCCCACAACCTCGTTTCCTCCAAGGGGAGTGCAAATGCACCCAGAGCCTCCAGAGGAGCTGCAGTCTCTCCAGCCACAAAGGCCTGCAGCCGAGTCCATGACAGCCTGCTGCATGGAGGGCTTCGATGGGCGAATGCCATGCTTCCCTGGCGGGGGCTCTTTCTCACACTGCTTTCCATGGGGAAACACTGTGTGTGCCAAGGGTCTCCTGTGTGCAGAAAATCTCTGCCCAGCGCCAGAGGTGCAGGGAATCCTCTTTGGACACACAGCCATGTTCTGGGCAGGCCTCCCATGTTGGGAGAGCCTCCACCTCCCCAACTGTCCAACTGCCTCAGGAACACACTTCTAGGGAGTGTGGGTCTGCCAGGCAGGGCGGCCCGAGGGAGGAACGTGGATTGCAGGCCAAAGCCACTGTGCTGAGCCTTCCCCCTGCACGTCCTAGCCGAAGGCTCTGCGTACCAGGCCCAAACTGGAATGAGCCTGCAGCCTGGCCTGCAGTCCCAGGCTTGCCCTGGGCACTGCTAGGTCCGGACCCATCCCAGGCTCAGCCAGGCCTCCCGAGGGCCTGTGCTGGCCTTGGCCACTGCCAGCCAGCAGGACCTCGACGCAGCACAGTTCATTCGAGAAGGCCCCAGGGTGGTGCCTGTGTGTCTCTTGCACTGCTGGGAAGCTGCAGGTCCAGAGGCGGTGTGTGCACGTGAGCACTGGGGCCTGAGCATCAAACAGTCATGAGCCCACTTTCAAGTGGGACTCCTGCTGCCTCTTAGCTGCCTGCCACACCCCCTTGCTGCCTGTGCTGTCATCACTGCTGGCTGGCCTCTGTGTTCACAGGCCAGTGTAGGCCAAGGAAACAACGTGCTTGCTCTCCCCTAGCTAGGAGCTCCTCCTGCAGCCTTCTGGCCCAGGGGACACATGCCCCTGGCCCAGCAGCCTGCAAGGAAGCTCCAGCTTAGCCCTCCAGAAAGGCCTGCAGCACTTGGCAGGGAGCCATCTGCTATGGACAGCTATCCCACTGCAAAGCCTTGGAGGAGTTCATGGATGCTCGGGCCTGCAGTGTTTTCCATCAGAGAACACTGGGTGCCCAAAGCCTCGCCTGTGGCTTCTGAGCACCCTCCAACCCACATGCCCTTGGCACCCACTCTGTTGCCACAGGGAAGTCGTAAGCAGGACTCTGGAGCTTGGGGAGCCAGAGTGCCTCCTGCTTGGAAACTTCCTCAGGAACTCATTTGGAGTGAGGCTTCTCCTGCCACGCTTGCTGGCCAGCAGATGGTGCCATCGCTCCACCAAAAAACTCTCTGCTTTGCCTTCAGCCTGGAATCGCCTAGCTGAGCTCTCTCTGCCTCAAGCCAAAACTCGAGTGTGCATCCAGCCTACAGAAAGCAGAGTGCCTTTTCCTGAGCACTGCTATGTGGTGGCAGTTCCCTGAAGGCCTCCTGGGCCTTCTCTCCCCTAACACAGTCGTGCCATTCAGCCCACCCGGGGAGCCAAGGTCACCCTTGGCAGGGCTCAGGGTGTGGCCTGGGAATGGTTCCATGGCTGGGAAAGGGCAGATGCTGAAGCTGGGTGCCCACTTGGGAATGGGGCCTGATGGGCAGAGCTGGCATTCCCTGGGTGGGAGGCAGCAGTCTAGGGCTTCCAAGCTGCATGCAGATCCCCTCCCTGGCTGCCCTGCTTGCTTCTGGGCTGACAAGCCTCTCTCACCACACGTGCGTCTCATCGAATGGAGCAGGCTGAGTGCCATTGTGGGCAAGGACCTCATCCCACAACCTCGTTTCCTCCAAGGGGAGTGCAAATGCACCCAGAGCCTCCAGAGGAGCTGCAGTCTCTCCAGCCACAAAGGCCTGCAGCCGAGTCCATGACAGCCTGCTGCATGGAGGGCTTCGATGGGCGAATGCCATGCTTCCCTGGCGGGGGCTCTTTCTCACACTGCTTTCCATGGGGAAACACTGTGTGTGCCAAGGGTCTCCTGTGTGCAGAAAATCTCTGCCCAGCGCCAGAGGTGCAGGGAATCCTCTTTGGACACACAGCCATGTTCTGGGCAGGCCTCCCATGTTGGGAGAGCCTCCACCTCCCCAACTGTCCAACTGCCTCAGGAACACACTTCTAGGGAGTGTGGGTCTGCCAGGCAGGGCGGCCCGAGGGAGGAACGTGGATTGCAGGCCAAAGCCACTGTGCTGAGCCTTCCCCCTGCACGTCCTAGCCGAAGGCTCTGCGTACCAGGCCCAAACTGGAATGAGCCTGCAGCCTGGCCTGCAGTCCCAGGCTTGCCCTGGGCACTGCTAGGTCCGGACCCATCCCAGGCTCAGCCAGGCCTCCCGAGGGCCTGTGCTGGCCTTGGCCACTGCCAGCCAGCAGGACCTCGATGGAGCACAGTTCATTCGAGAAGGCCCCAGGGTGGTGCCTGTGTGTCTCTTGCACTGCTGGGAAGCTGCAGGTCCAGAGGCTGTGTGTGCACGTGAGCACTGGGGCCTGAGCACCAAACAGTCATGAGCCCACTTTCAAGTGGGACTCCTGCCGCCTCTTAGCTGCCTGCCACACCCCCTTGCTGCCTGTGCTGTCATCACTGCTGGCTGGCCTCTGTGTTCACAGGCCAGTGTAGGCCAAGGAAACAACGTGCTTGCTCTCCCCTAGCTAGGAGCTCCTCCTGCAGCCTTCTGGCCCAGGGGACACATGCCCCTGGCCCAGCAGCCTGCAAGGAAGCTCCAGCTTAGCCCTCCAGAAAGGCCTGCAGCACTTGGCAGGGAGCCATCTGCTATGGACAGCTATCCCACTGCAAAGCCTTGGAGGAGTTCATGGATGCTCGGGCCTGCAGTGTTTTCCATCAGAGAACACTGGGTGCCCAAAGCCTCGCCTGTGGCTTCTGAGCACCCTCCAACCCACATGCCCTTGGCACCCACTCTGTTGCCACAGGGAAGTCGTAAGCAGGACTCTGGAGCTTGGGGAGCCAGAGTGCCTCCTGCTTGGAAACTTCCTCAGGAACTCATTTGGAGTGAGGCTTCTCCTGCCATGCTTGCTGGCCAGCAGATGGTGCCATCGCTCCACCAAAAAACTCTCTGCTTTGCCTTCAGCCTGGAATCGCCTAGCTGAGCTCTCTCTGCCTCAAGCCAAAACTCGAGTGTGCATCCAGCCTACAGAAAGCAGAGTGCCTTTTCCTGAGCACTGCTATGTGGTGGCAGTTCCCTGAAGGCCTCCTGGGCCTTCTCTCCCCTAACACAGTCGTGCCATTCAGCCCACCCGGGGAGCCAAGGTCACCCTTGGCAGGGCTCAGGGTGTGGCCTGGGAATGGTTCCATGGCTGGGAAAGGGCAGATGCTGAAGCTGGGTGCCCACTTGGGAATGGGGCCTGATGGGCAGAGCCGGCATTCCCTGGGTGGGAGGCAGGAGTCTAGGGCTTCCAAGCTGCATGCAGATCCCCTCCCTGGCTGCCCTGCTTGCTTCTGGGCTGACAAGCCTCTCTCACCACACGTGCGTCTCATCGAATGGAGCAGGCTGAGTGCCATTGTGGGCAAGGACCTCATCCCACAACCTCGTTTCCTCCAAGGGGAGTGCAAATGCACCCAGAGCCTCCAGAGGAGCTGCAGTCTCTCCAGCCACAAAGGCCTGCAGCCGAGTCCATGACAGCCTGCTGCATGGAGGGCTTCGATGGGCGAATGCCATGCTTCCCTGGCGGGGGCTCTTTCTCACACTGCTTTCCATGGGGAAACACTGTGTGTGCCAAGGGTCTCCTGTGTGCAGAAAATCTCTGCCCAGCGCCAGAGGTGCAGGGAATCCTCTTTGGACACACAGCCATGTTCTGGGCAGGCCTCCCATGTTGGGAGAGCCTCCACCTCCCCAACTGTCCAACTGCCTCAGGAACACACTTCTAGGGAGTGTGGGTCTGCCAGGCAGGGCGGCCCGAGGGAGGAACGTGGATTGCAGGCCAAAGCCACTGTGCTGAGCCTTCCCCCTGCACGTCCTAGCCGAAGGCTCTGCGTACCAGGCCCAAACTGGAATGAGCCTGCAGCCTGGCCTGCAGTCCCAGGCTTGCCCTGGGCACTGCTAGGTCCGGACCCATCCCAGGCTCAGCCAGGCCTCCCGAGGGCCTGTGCTGGCCTTGGCCACTGCCAGCCAGCAGGACCTCGACGCAGCACAGTTCATTCGAGAAGGCCCCAGGGTGGTGCCTGTGTGTCTCTTGCACTGCTGGGAAGCTGCAGGTCCAGAGGCGGTGTGTGCACGTGAGCACTGGGGCCTGAGCATCAAACAGTCATGAGCCCACTTTCAAGTGGGACACCTGCTGCCTCTTAGCTGCCTGCCACACCCCCTTGCTGCCTGTGCTGTCATCACTGCTGGCTGGCCTCTGTGTTCACAGGCCAGTGTAGGCCAAGGAAACAACGTGCTTGCTCTCCCCTAGCTAGGAGCTCCTCCTGCAGCCTTCTGGCCCAGGGGACACATGCCCCTGGCCCAGCAGCCTGCAAGGAAGCTCCAGCTTAGCCCTCCAGAAAGGCCTGCAGCACTTGGCAGGGAGCCATCTGCTATGGACAGCTATCCCACTGCAAAGCCTTGGAGGAGTTCATGGATGCTCGGGCCTGCAGTGTTTTCCATCAGAGAACACTGGGTGCCCAAAGCCTCGCCTGTGGCTTCTGAGCACCCTCCAACCCACATGCCCTTGGCACCCACTCTGTTGCCACAGGGAAGTCGTAAGCAGGACTCTGGAGCTTGGGGAGCCAGAGTGCCTCCTGCTTGGAAACTTCCTCAGGAACTCATTTGGAGTGAGGCTTCTCCTGCCACGCTTGCTGGCCAGCAGATGGTGCCATCGCTCCACCAAAAAACTCTCTGCTTTGCCTTCAGCCTGGAATCGCCTAGCTGAGCTCTCTCTGCCTCAAGCCAAAACTCGAGTGTGCATCCAGCCTACAGAAAGCAGAGTGCCTTTTCCTGAGCACTGCTATGTGGTGGCAGTTCCCTGAAGGCCTCCTGGGCCTTCTCTCCCCTAACACAGTCGTGCCATTCAGCCCACCCGGGGAGCCAAGGTCACCCTTGGCAGGGCTCAGGGTGTGGCCTGGGAATGGTTCCATGGCTGGGAAAGGGCAGATGCTGAAGCTGGGTGCCCACTTGGGAATGGGGCCTGATGGGCAGAGCCGGCATTCCCTGGGTGGGAGGCAGGAGTCTAGGGCTTCCAAGCTGCATGCAGATCCCCTCCCTGGCTGCCCTGCTTGCTTCTGGGCTGACAAGCCTCTCTCACCACACGTGCGTCTCATCGAATGGAGCAGGCTGAGTGCCATTGTGGGCAAGGACCTCATCCCACAACCTCGTTTCCTCCAAGGGGAGTGCAAATGGACCCAGAGCCTCCAGAGGAGCTGCAGTCTCTCCAGCCACAAAGGCCTGCAGCCGAGTCCATGACAGCCTGCTGCATGGAGGGCTTCGATGGGCGAATGCCATGCTTCCCTGGCGGGGGCTCTTTCTCACACTGCTTTCCATGGGGAAACACTGTGTGTGCCAAGGGTCTCCTGTGTGCAGAAAATCTCTGCCCAGCGCCAGAGGTGCAGGGAATCCTCTTTGGACACACAGCCATGTTCTGGGCAGGCCTCCCATGTTGGGAGAGCCTCCACCTCCCCAACTGTCCAACTGCCTCAGGAACACACTTCTAGGGAGTGTGGGTCTGCCAGGCAGGGCGGCCCGAGGGAGGAACGTGGATTGCAGGCCAAAGCCACTGTGCTGAGCCTTCCCCCTGCACGTCCTAGCCGAAGGCTCTGCGTACCAGGCCCAAACTGGAATGAGCCTGCAGCCTGGCCTGCAGTCCCAGGCTTGCCCTGGGCACTGCTAGGTCCGGACCCATCCCAGGCTCAGCCAGGCCTCCCGAGGGCCTGTGCTGGCCTTGGCCACTGCCAGCCAGCAGGACCTCGACGCAGCACAGTTCATTCGAGAAGGCCCCAGGGTGGTGCCTGTGTGTCTCTTGCACTGCTGGGAAGCTGCAGGTCCAGAGGCGGTGTGTGCACGTGAGCACTGGGGCCTGAGCATCAAACAGTCATGAGCCCACTTTCAAGTGGGACACCTGCTGCCTCTTAGCTGCCTGCCACACCCCCTTGCTGCCTGTGCTGTCATCACTGCTGGCTGGCCTCTGTGTTCACAGGCCAGTGTAGGCCAAGGAAACAACGTGCTTGCTCTCCCCTAGCTAGGAGCTCCTCCTGCAGCCTTCTGGCCCAGGGGACACATGCCCCTGGCCCAGCAGCCTGCAAGGAAGCTCCAGCTTAGCCCTCCAGAAAGGCCTGCAGCACTTGGCAGGGAGCCATCTGCTATGGACAGCTATCCCACTGCAAAGCCTTGGAGGAGTTCATGGATGCTCGGGCCTGCAGTGTTTTCCATCAGAGAACACTGGGTGCCCAAAGCCTCGCCTGTGGCTTCTGAGCACCCTCCAACCCACATGCCCTTGGCACCCACTCTGTTGCCACAGGGAAGTCGTAAGCAGGACTCTGGAGCTTGGGGAGCCAGAGTGCCTCCTGCTTGGAAACTTCCTCAGGAACTCATTTGGAGTGAGGCTTCTCCTGCCACGCTTGCTGGCCAGCAGATGGTGCCATCGCTCCACCAAAAAACTCTCTGCTTTGCCTTCAGCCTGGAATCGCCTAGCTGAGCTCTCTCTGCCTCAAGCCAAAACTCGAGTGTGCATCCAGCCTACAGAAAGCAGAGTGCCTTTTCCTGAGCACTGCTATGTGGTGGCAGTTCCCTGAAGGCCTCCTGGGCCTTCTCTCCCCTAACACAGTCGTGCCATTCAGCCCACCCGGGGAGCCAAGGTCACCCTTGGCAGGGCTCAGGGTGTGGCCTGGGAATGGTTCCATGGCTGGGAAAGGGCAGATGCTGAAGCTGGGTGCCCACTTGGGAATGGGGCCTGATGGGCAGAGCTGGCATTCCCTGGGTGGGAGGCAGCAGTCTAGGGCTTCCAAGCTGCATGCAGATCCCCTCCCTGGCTGCCCTGCTTGCTTCTGGGCTGACAAGCCTCTCTCACCACACGTGCGTCTCATCGAATGGAGCAGGCTGAGTGCCATTGTGGGCAAGGACCTCATCCCACAACCTCGTTTCCTCCAAGGGGAGTGCAAATGCACCCAGAGCCTCCAGAGGAGCTGCAGTCTCTCCAGCCACAAAGGCCTGCAGCCGAGTCCATGACAGCCTGCTGCATGGAGGGCTTCGATGGGCAAATGCCATGCTTCCCTGGCGGGGGCTCTTTCTCACACTGCTTTCCATGGGGAAACACTGTGTGTGCCAAGGGTCTCCTGTGTGCAGAAAATCTCTGCCCAGCGCCAGAGGTGCAGGGAATCCTCTTTGGACACACAGCCATGTTCTGGGCAGGCCTCCCATGTTGGGAGAGCCTCCACCTCCCCAACTGTCCAACTGCCTCAGGAACACACTTCTAGGGAGTGTGGGTCTGCCAGGCAGGGCGGCCCGAGGGAGGAACGTGGATTGCAGGCCAAAGCCACTGTGCTGAGCCTTCCCCCTGCACGTCCTAGCCGAAGGCTCTGCGTACCAGGCCCAAACTGGAATGAGCCTGCAGCCTGGCCTGCAGTCCCAGGCTTGCCCTGGGCACTGCTAGGTCCGGACCCATCCCAGGCTCAGCCAGGCCTCCCGAGGGCCTGTGCTGGCCTCGGCCACTGCCAGCCAGCAGGACCTCGATGGAGCACAGTTCATTCGAGAAGGCCCCAGGGTGGTGCCTGTGTGTCTCTTGCACTGCTGGGAAGCTGCAGGTCCAGAGGCTGTGTGTGCACGTGAGCACTGGGGCCTGAGCACCAAACAGTCATGAGCCCACTTTCAAGTGGGACTCCTGCCGCCTCTTCGCTGCCTGCCACACCCCCTTGCTGCCTGTGCTGTCATCACTGCTGGCTGGCCTCTGTGTTCACAGGCCAGTGTAGGCCAAGGAAACAACGTGCTTGCTCTCCCCTAGCTAGGAGCTCCTCCTGCAGCCTTCTGGCCCAGGGGACACATGCCCCTGGCCCAGCAGCCTGCAAGGAAGCTCCAGCTTAGCCCTCCAGAAAGGCCTGCAGCACTTGGCAGGGAGCCATCTGCTATGGACAGCTATCCCACTGCAAAGCCTTGGAGGAGTTCATGGATGCTCGGGCCTGCAGTGTTTTCCATCAGAGAACACTGGGTGCCCAAAGCCTCGCCTGTGGCTTCTGAGCACCCTCCAACCCACATGCCCTTGGCACCCACTCTGTTGCCACAGGGAAGTCGTAAGCAGGACTCTGGAGCTTGGGGAGCCAGAGTGCCTCCTGCTTGGAAACTTCCTCAGGAACTCATTTGGAGTGAGGCTTCTCCTGCCACGCTTGCTGGCCAGCAGATGGTGCCATCGCTCCACCAAAAAACTCTCTGCTTTGCCTTCAGCCTGGAATCGCCTAGCTGAGCTCTCTCTGCCTCAAGCCAAAACTCGAGTGTGCATCCAGCCTACAGAAAGCAGAGTGCCTTTTCCTGAGCACTGCTATGTGGTGGCAGTTCCCTGAAGGCCTCCTGGGCCTTCTCTCCCCTAACACAGTCGTGCCATTCAGCCCACCCGGGGAGCCAAGGTCACCCTTGGCAGGGCTCAGGGTGTGGCCTGGGAATGGTTCCATGGCTGGGAAAGGGCAGATGCTGAAGCTGGGTGCCCACTTGGGAATGGGGCCTGATGGGCAGAGCTGGCATTCCCTGGGTGGGAGGCAGCAGTCTAGGGCTTCCAAGCTGCATGCAGATCCCCTCCCTGGCTGCCCTGCTTGCTTCTGGGCTGACAAGCCTCTCTCACCACACGTGCGTCTCATCGAATGGAGCAGGCTGAGTGCCATTGTGGGCAAGGACCTCATCCCACAACCTCGTTTCCTCCAAGGGGAGTGCAAATGGACCCAGAGCCTCCAGAGGAGCTGCAGTCTCTCCAGCCACAAAGGCCTGCAGCCGAGTCCATGACAGCCTGCTGCATGGAGGGCTTCGATGGGCGAATGCCATGCTTCCCTGGCGGGGGCTCTTTCTCACACTGCTTTCCATGGGGAAACACTGTGTGTGCCAAGGGTCTCCTGTGTGCAGAAAATCTCTGCCCAGCGCCAGAGGTGCAGGGAATCCTCTTTGGACACACAGCCATGTTCTGGGCAGGCCTCCCATGTTGGGAGAGCCTCCACCTCCCCAACTGTCCAACTGCCTCAGGAACACACTTCTAGGGAGTGTGGGTCTGCCAGGCAGGGCGGCCCGAGGGAGGAACGTGGATTGCAGGCCAAAGCCACTGTGCTGAGCCTTGCCCCTGCACGTCCTAGCCGAAGGCTCTGCGTACCAGGCCCAAACTGGAATGAGCCTGCAGCCTGGCCTGCAGTCCCAGGCTTGCCCTGGGCACTGCTAGGTCCGGACCCATCCCAGGCTCAGCCAGGCCTCCCGAGGGCCTGTGCTGGCCTTGGCCACTGCCAGCCAGCAGGACCTCGACGCAGCACAGTTCATTCGAGAAGGCCCCAGGGTGGTGCCTGTGTGTCTCTTGCACTGCTGGGAAGCTGCAGGTCCAGAGGCGGTGTGTGCACGTGAGCACTGGGGCCTGAGCATCAAACAGTCATGAGCCCACTTTCAAGTGGGACTCCTGCTGCCTCTTAGCTGCCTGCCACACCCCCTTGCTGCCTGTGCTGTCATCACTGCTGGCTGGCCTCTGTGTTCACAGGCCAGTGTAGGCCAAGGAAACAACGTGCTTGCTCTCCCCTAGCTAGGAGCTCCTCCTGCAGCCTTCTGGCCCTGGGGACACATGCCCCTGGCCCAGCAGCCTGCAAGGAAGCTCCAGCTTAGCCCTCCAGAAAGGCCTGCAGCACTTGGCAGGGAGCCATCTGCTATGGACAGCTATCCCACTGCAAAGCCTTGGAGGAGTTCATGGATGCTCGGGCCTGCAGTGTTTTCCATCAGAGAACACTGGGTGCCCAAAGCCTCGCCTGTGGCTTCTGAGCACCCTCCAACCCACATGCCCTTGGCACCCACTCTGTTGCCACAGGGAAGTCGTAAGCAGGACTCTGGAGCTTGGGGAGCCAGAGTGCCTCCTGCTTGGAAACTTCCTCAGGAACTCATTTGGAGTGAGGCTTCTCCTGCCACGCTTGCTGGCCAGCAGATGGTGCCATCGCTCCACCAAAAAACTCTCTGCTTTGCCTTCAGCCTGGAATCGCCTAGCTGAGCTCTCTCTGCCTCAAGCCAAAACTCGAGTGTGCATCCAGCCTACAGAAAGCAGAGTGCCTTTTCCTGAGCACTGCTATGTGGTGGCAGTTCCCTGAAGGCCTCCTGGGCCTTCTCTCCCCTAACACAGTCGTGCCATTCAGCCCACCCGGGGAGCCAAGGTCACCCTTGGCAGGGCTCAGGGTGTGGCCTGGGAATGGTTCCATGGCTGGGAAAGGGCAGATGCTGAAGCTGGGTGCCCACTTGGGAATGGGGCCTGATGGGCAGAGCTGGCATTCCCTGGGTGGGAGGCAGCAGTCTAGGGCTTCCAAGCTGCATGCAGATCCCCTCCCTGGCTGCCCTGCTTGCTTCTGGGCTGACAAGCCTCTCTCACCACACGTGCGTCTCATCGAATGGAGCAGGCTGAGTGCCATTGTGGGCAAGGACCTCATCCCACAACCTCGTTTCCTCCAAGGGGAGTGCAAATGCACCCAGAGCCTCCAGAGGAGCTGCAGTCTCTCCAGCCACAAAGGCCTGCAGCCGAGTCCATGACAGCCTGCTGCATGGAGGGCTTCGATGGGCAAATGCCATGCTTCCCTGGCGGGGGCTCTTTCTCACACTGCTTTCCATGGGGAAACACTGTGTGTGCCAAGGGTCTCCTGTGTGCAGAAAATCTCTGCCCAGCGCCAGAGGTGCAGGGAATCCTCTTTGGACACACAGCCATGTTCTGGGCAGGCCTCCCATGTTGGGAGAGCCTCCACCTCCCCAACTGTCCAACTGCCTCAGGAACACACTTCTAGGGAGTGTGGGTCTGCCAGGCAGGGCGGCCCGAGGGAGGAACGTGGATTGCAGGCCAAAGCCACTGTGCTGAGCCTTCCCCCTGCACGTCCTAGCCGAAGGCTCTGCGTACCAGGCCCAAACTGGAATGAGCCTGCAGCCTGGCCTGCAGTCCCAGGCTTGCCCTGGGCACTGCTAGGTCCGGACCCATCCCAGGCTCAGCCAGGCCTCCCGAGGGCCTGTGCTGGCCTTGGCCACTGCCAGCCAGCAGGACCTCGATGGAGCACAGTTCATTCGAGAAGGCCCCAGGGTGGTGCCTGTGTGTCTCTTGCACTGCTGGGAAGCTGCAGGTCCAGAGGCTGTGTGTGCACGTGAGCACTGGGGCCTGAGCACCAAACAGTCATGAGCCCACTTTCAAGTGGGACTCCTGCCGCCTCTTCGCTGCCTGCCACACCCCCTTGCTGCCTGTGCTGTCATCACTGCTGGCTGGCCTCTGTGTTCACAGGCCAGTGTAGGCCAAGGAAACAACGTGCTTGCTCTCCCCTAGCTAGGAGCTCCTCCTGCAGCCTTCTGGCCCAGGGGACACATGCCCCTGGCCCAGCAGCCTGCAAGGAAGCTCCAGCTTAGCCCTCCAGAAAGGCCTGCAGCACTTGGCAGGGAGCCATCTGCTATGGACAGCTATCCCACTGCAAAGCCTTGGAGGAGTTCATGGATGCTCGGGCCTGCAGTGTTTTCCATCAGAGAACACTGGGTGCCCAAAGCCTCGCCTGTGGCTTCTGAGCACCCTCCAACCCACATGCCCTTGGCACCCACTCTGTTGCCACAGGGAAGTCGTAAGCAGGACTCTGGAGCTTGGGGAGCCAGAGTGCCTCCTGCTTGGAAACTTCCTCAGGAACTCATTTGGAGTGAGGCTTCTCCTGCCATGCTTGCTGGCCAGCAGATGGTGCCATCGCTCCACCAAAAAACTCTCTGCTTTGCCTTCAGCCTGGAATCGCCTAGCTGAGCTCTCTCTGCCTCAAGCCAAAACTCGAGTGTGCATCCAGCCTACAGAAAGCAGAGTGCCTTTTCCTGAGCACTGCTATGTGGTGGCAGTTCCCTGAAGGCCTCCTGGGCCTTCTCTCCCCTAACACAGTCGTGCCATTCAGCCCACCCGGGGAGCCAAGGTCACCCTTGGCAGGGCTCAGGGTGTGGCCTGGGAATGGTTCCATGGCTGGGAAAGGGCAGATGCTGAAGCTGGGTGCCCACTTGGGAATGGGGCCTGATGGGCAGAGCCGGCATTCCCTGGGTGGGAGGCAGGAGTCTAGGGCTTCCAAGCTGCATGCAGATCCCCTCCCTGGCTGCCCTGCTTGCTTCTGGGCTGACAAGCCTCTCTCACCACACGTGCGTCTCATCGAATGGAGCAGGCTGAGTGCCATTGTGGGCAAGGACCTCATCCCACAACCTCGTTTCCTCCAAGGGGAGTGCAAATGGACCCAGAGCCTCCAGAGGAGCTGCAGTCTCTCCAGCCACAAAGGCCTGCAGCCGAGTCCATGACAGCCTGCTGCATGGAGGGCTTCGATGGGCGAGTGCCATGCTTCCCTGGCGGGGGCTCTTTCTCACACTGCTTTCCATGGGGAAACACTGTGTGTGCCAAGGGTCTCCTGTGTGCAGAAAATCTCTGCCCAGCGCCAGAGGTGCAGGGAATCCTCTTTGGACACACAGCCATGTTCTGGGCAGGCCTCCCATGTTGGGAGAGCCTCCACCTCCCCAACTGTCCAACTGCCTCAGGAACACACTTCTAGGGAGTGTGGGTCTGCCAGGCAGGGCGGCCCGAGGGAGGAACGTGGATTGCAGGCCAAAGCCACTGTGCTGAGCCTTCCCCCTGCACGTCCTAGCCGAAGGCTCTGCGTACCAGGCCCAAACTGGAATGAGCCTGCAGCCTGGCCTGCAGTCCCAGGCTTGCCCTGGGCACTGCTAGGTCCGGACCCATCCCAGGCTCAGCCAGGCCTCCCGAGGGCCTGTGCTGGCCTTGGCCACTGCCAGCCAGCAGGACCTCGACGCAGCACAGTTCATTCGAGAAGGCCCCAGGGTGGTGCCTGTGTGTCTCTTGCACTGCTGGGAAGCTGCAGGTCCAGAGGCGGTGTGTGCACGTGAGCACTGGGGCCTGAGCATCAAACAGTCATGAGCCCACTTTCAAGTGGGACTCCTGCCGCCTCTTAGCTGCCTGCCACACCCCCTTGCTGCCTGTGCTGTCATCACTGCTGGCTGGCCTCTGTGTTCACAGGCCAGTGTAGGCCAAGGAAACAACGTGCTTGCTCTCCCCTAGCTAGGAGCTCCTCCTGCAGCCTTCTGGCCCAGGGGACACATGCCCCTGGCCCAGCAGCCTGCAAGGAAGCTCCAGCTTAGCCCTCCAGAAATCCTGCAGCACTTGGCAGGGAGCCATCTGCTATGGACAGCTATCCCACTGCAAAGCCTTGGAGGAGTTCATGGATGCTCGGGCCTGCAGTGTTTTCCATCAGAGAACACTGGGTGCCCAAAGCCTCGCCTGTGGCTTCTGAGCACCCTCCAACCCACATGCCCTTGGCACCCACTCTGTTGCCACAGGGAAGTCGTAAGCAGGACTCTGGAGCTTGGGGAGCCAGAGTGCCTCCTGCTTGGAAACTTCCTCAGGAACTCATTTGGAGTGAGGCTTCTCCTGCCACGCTTGCTGGCCAGCAGATGGTGCCATCGCTCCACCAAAAAACTCTCTGCTTTGCCTTCAGCCTGGAATCGCCTAGCTGAGCTCTCTCTGCCTCAAGCCAAAACTCGAGTGTGCATCCAGCCTACAGAAAGCAGAGTGCCTTTTCCTGAGCACTGCTATGTGGTGGCAGTTCCCTGAAGGCCTCCTGGGCCTTCTCTCCCCTAACACAGTCGTGCCATTCAGCCCACCCGGGGAGCCAAGGTCACCCTTGGCAGGGCTCAGGGTGTGGCCTGGGAATGGTTCCATGGCTGGGAAAGGGCAGATGCTGAAGCTGGGTGCCCACTTGGGAATGGGGCCTGATGGGCAGAGCCGGCATTCCCTGGGTGGGAGGCAGGAGTCTAGGGCTTCCAAGCTGCATGCAGATCCCCTCCCTGGCTGCCCTGCTTGCTTCTGGGCTGACAAGCCTCTCTCACCACACGTGCGTCTCATCGAATGGAGCAGGCTGAGTGCCATTGTGGGCAAGGACCTCATCCCACAACCTCGTTTCCTCCAAGGGGAGTGCAAATGGACCCAGAGCCTCCAGAGGAGCTGCAGTCTCTCCAGCCACAAAGGCCTGCAGCCGAGTCCATGACAGCCTGCTGCATGGAGGGCTTCGATGGGCGAATGCCATGCTTCCCTGGCGGGGGCTCTTTCTCACACTGCTTTCCATGGGGAAACACTGTGTGTGCCAAGGGTCTCCTGTGTGCAGAAAATCTCTGCCCAGCGCCAGAGGTGCAGGGAATCCTCTTTGGACACACAGCCATGTTCTGGGCAGGCCTCCCATGTTGGGAGAGCCTCCACCTCCCCAACTGTCCAACTGCCTCAGGAACACACTTCTAGGGAGTGTGGGTCTGCCAGGCAGGGCGGCCCGAGGGAGGAACGTGGATTGCAGGCCAAAGCCACTGTGCTGAGCCTTGCCCCTGCACGTCCTAGCCGAAGGCTCTGCGTACCAGGCCCAAACTGGAATGAGCCTGCAGCCTGGCCTGCAGTCCCAGGCTTGCCCTGGGCACTGCTAGGTCCGGACCCATCCCAGGCTCAGCCAGGCCTCCCGAGGGCCTGTGCTGGCCTTGGCCACTGCCAGCCAGCAGGACCTCGACGCAGCACAGTTCATTCGAGAAGGCCCCAGGGTGGTGCCTGTGTGTCTCTTGCACTGCTGGGAAGCTGCAGGTCCAGAGGCGGTGTGTGCACGTGAGCACTGGGGCCTGAGCATCAAACAGTCATGAGCCCACTTTCAAGTGGGACTCCTGCCGCCTCTTAGCTGCCTGCCACACCCCCTTGCTGCCTGTGCTGTCATCACTGCTGGCTGGCCTCTGTGTTCACAGGCCAGTGTAGGCCAAGGAAACAACGTGCTTGCTCTCCCCTAGCTAGGAGCTCCTCCTGCAGCCTTCTGGCCCAGGGGACACATGCCCCTGGCCCAGCAGCCTGCAAGGAAGCTCCAGCTTAGCCCTCCAGAAAGGCCTGCAGCACTTGGCAGGGAGCCATCTGCTATGGACAGCTATCCCACTGCAAAGCCTTGGAGGAGTTCATGGATGCTCGGGCCTGCAGTGTTTTCCATCAGAGAACACTGGGTGCCCAAAGCCTCGCCTGTGGCTTCTGAGCACCCTCCAACCCACATGCCCTTGGCACCCACTCTGTTGCCACAGGGAAGTCGTAAGCAGGACTCTGGAGCTTGGGGAGCCAGAGTGCCTCCTGCTTGGAAACTTCCTCAGGAACTCATTTGGAGTGAGGCTTCTCCTGCCACGCTTGCTGGCCAGCAGATGGTGCCATCGCTCCACCAAAAAACTCTCTGCTTTGCCTTCAGCCTGGAATCGCCTAGCTGAGCTCTCTCTGCCTCAAGCCAAAACTCGAGTGTGCATCCAGCCTACAGAAAGCAGAGTGCCTTTTCCTGAGCACTGCTATGTGGTGGCAGTTCCCTGAAGGCCTCCTGGGCCTTCTCTCCCCTAACACAGTCGTGCCATTCAGCCCACCCGGGGAGCCAAGGTCACCCTTGGCAGGGCTCAGGGTGTGGCCTGGGAATGGTTCCATGGCTGGGAAAGGGCAGATGCTGAAGCTGGGTGCCCACTTGGGAATGGGGCCTGATGGGCAGAGCTGGCATTCCCTGGGTGGGAGGCAGGAGTCTAGGGCTTCCAAGCTGCATGCAGATCCCCTCCCTGGCTGCCCTGCTTGCTTCTGGGCTGACAAGCCTCTCTCACCACACGTGCGTCTCATCGAATGGAGCAGGCTGAGTGCCATTGTGGGCAAGGACCTCATCCCACAACCTCGTTTCCTCCAAGGGGAGTGCAAATGGACCCAGAGCCTCCAGAGGAGCTGCAGTCTCTCCAGCCACAAAGGCCTGCAGCCGAGTCCATGACAGCCTGCTGCATGGAGGGCTTCGATGGGCGAATGCCATGCTTCCCTGGCGGGGGCTCTTTCTCACACTGCTTTCCATGGGGAAACACTGTGTGTGCCAAGGGTCTCCTGTGTGCAGAAAATCTCTGCCCAGCGCCAGAGGTGCAGGGAATCCTCTTTGGACACACAGCCATGTTCTGGGCAGGCCTCCCATGTTGGGAGAGCCTCCACCTCCCCAACTGTCCAACTGCCTCAGGAACACACTTCTAGGGAGTGTGGGTCTGCCAGGCAGGGCGGCCCGAGGGAGGAACGTGGATTGCAGGCCAAAGCCACTGTGCTGAGCCTTCCCCCTGCACGTCCTAGCCGAAGGCTCTGCGTACCAGGCCCAAACTGGAATGAGCCTGCAGCCTGGCCTGCAGTCCCAGGCTTGCCCTGGGCACTGCTAGGTCCGGACCCATCCCAGGCTCAGCCAGGCCTCCCGAGGGCCTGTGCTGGCCTTGGCCACTGCCAGCCAGCAGGACCTCGACGCAGCACAGTTCATTCGAGAAGGCCCCAGGGTGGTGCCTGTGTGTCTCTTGCACTGCTGGGAAGCTGCAGGTCCAGAGGCGGTGTGTGCACGTGAGCACTGGGGCCTGAGCATCAAACAGTCATGAGCCCACTTTCAAGTGGGACTCCTGCTGCCTCTTAGCTGCCTGCCACACCCCCTTGCTGCCTGTGCTGTCATCACTGCTGGCTGGCCTCTGTGTTCACAGGCCAGTGTAGGCCAAGGAAACAACGTGCTTGCTCTCCCCTAGCTAGGAGCTCCTCCTGCAGCCTTCTGGCCCAGGGGACACATGCCCCTGGCCCAGCAGCCTGCAAGGAAGCTCCAGCTTAGCCCTCCAGAAAGGCCTGCAGCACTTGGCAGGGAGCCATCTGCTATGGACAGCTATCCCACTGCAAAGCCTTGGAGGAGTTCATGGATGCTCGGGCCTGCAGTGTTTTCCATCAGAGAACACTGGGTGCCCAAAGCCTCGCCTGTGGCTTCTGAGCACCCTCCAACCCACATGCCCTTGGCACCCACTCTGTTGCCACAGGGAAGTCGTAAGCAGGACTCTGGAGCTTGGGGAGCCAGAGTGCCTCCTGCTTGGAAACTTCCTCAGGAACTCATTTGGAGTGAGGCTTCTCCTGCCACGCTTGCTGGCCAGCAGATGGTGCCATCGCTCCACCAAAAAACTCTCTGCTTTGCCTTCAGCCTGGAATCGCCTAGCTGAGCTCTCTCTGCCTCAAGCCAAAACTCGAGTGTGCATCCAGCCTACAGAAAGCAGAGTGCCTTTTCCTGAGCACTGCTATGTGGTGGCAGTTCCCTGAAGGCCTCCTGGGCCTTCTCTCCCCTAACACAGTCGTGCCATTCAGCCCACCCGGGGAGCCAAGGTCACCCTTGGCAGGGCTCAGGGTGTGGCCTGGGAATGGTTCCATGGCTGGGAAAGGGCAGATGCTGAAGCTGGGTGCCCACTTGGGAATGGGGCCTGATGGGCAGAGCTGGCATTCCCTGGGTGGGAGGCAGCAGTCTAGGGCTTCCAAGCTGCATGCAGATCCCCTCCCTGGCTGCCCTGCTTGCTTCTGGGCTGACAAGCCTCTCTCACCACACGTGCGTCTCATCGAATGGAGCAGGCTGAGTGCCATTGTGGGCAAGGACCTCATCCCACAACCTCGTTTCCTCCAAGGGGAGTGCAAATGCACCCAGAGCCTCCAGAGGAGCTGCAGTCTCTCCAGCCACAAAGGCCTGCAGCCGAGTCCATGACAGCCTGCTGCATGGAGGGCTTCGATGGGCGAATGCCATGCTTCCCTGGCGGGGGCTCTTTCTCACACTGCTTTCCATGGGGAAACACTGTGTGTGCCAAGGGTCTCCTGTGTGCAGAAAATCTCTGCCCAGCGCCAGAGGTGCAGGGAATCCTCTTTGGACACACAGCCATGTTCTGGGCAGGCCTCCCATGTTGGGAGAGCCTCCACCTCCCCAACTGTCCAACTGCCTCAGGAACACACTTCTAGGGAGTGTGGGTCTGCCAGGCAGGGCGGCCCGAGGGAGGAACGTGGATTGCAGGCCAAAGCCACTGTGCTGAGCCTTCCCCCTGCACGTCCTAGCCGAAGGCTCTGCGTACCAGGCCCAAACTGGAATGAGCCTGCAGCCTGGCCTGCAGTCCCAGGCTTGCCCTGGGCACTGCTAGGTCCGGACCCATCCCAGGCTCAGCCAGGCCTCCCGAGGGCCTGTGCTGGCCTTGGCCACTGCCAGCCAGCAGGACCTCGACGCAGCACAGTTCATTCGAGAAGGCCCCAGGGTGGTGCCTGTGTGTCTCTTGCACTGCTGGGAAGCTGCAGGTCCAGAGGCGGTGTGTGCACGTGAGCACTGGGGCCTGAGCATCAAACAGTAATGAGACCACTTTCAAGTGGGACTCCTGCCGCCTCTTAGCTGCCTGCCACACCCCCTTGCTGCCTGTGCTGTCATCACTGCTGGCTGGCCTCTGTGTTCACAGGCCAGTGTAGGCCAAGGAAACAACGTGCTTGCTCTCCCCTAGCTAGGAGCTCCTCCTGCAGCACTCTGGCCCAGGGGACACATGCCCCTGGCCCAGCAGCCTGCAAGGAAGCTCCAGCTTAGCCCTCCAGAAAGGCCTGCAGCACTTGGCAGGGAGCCATCTGCTATGGACAGCTATCCCACTGCAAAGCCTTGGAGGAGTTCATGGATGCTCGGGCCTGCAGTGTTTTCCATCAGAGAACACTGGGTGCCCAAAGCCTCGCCTGTGGCTTCTGAGCACCCTCCAACCCACATGCCCTTGGCACCCACTCTGTTGCCACAGGGAAGTCGTAAGCAGGACTCTGGAGCTTGGGGAGCCAGAGTGCCTCCTGCTTGGAAACTTCCTCAGGAACTCATTTGGAGTGAGGCTTCTCCTGCCACGCTTGCTGGCCAGCAGATGGTGCCATCGCTCCACCAAAAAACTCTCTGCTTTGCCTTCAGCCTGGAATCGCCTAGCTGAGCTCTCTCTGCCTCAAGCCAAAACTCGAGTGTGCATCCAGCCTACAGAAAGCAGAGTGCCTTTTCCTGAGCACTGCTATGTGGTGGCAGTTCCCTGAAGGCCTCCTGGGCCTTCTCTCCCCTAACACAGTCGTGCCATTCAGCCCACCCGGGGAGCCAAGGTCACCCTTGGCAGGGCTCAGGGTGTGGCCTGGGAATGGTTCCATGGCTGGGAAAGGGCAGATGCTGAAGCTGGGTGCCCACTTGGGAATGGGGCCTGATGGGCAGAGCCGGCATTCTCTGGGTGGAAGGCAGGAGTCTAGGGCTTCCAAGCTGCATGCAGATCCCCTCCCTGGCTGCCCTGCTTGCTTCTGGGCTGACAAGCCTCTCTCACCACACGTGCGTCTCATCGAATGGAGCAGGCTGAGTGCCATTGTGGGCAAGGACCTCATCCCACAACCTCGTTTCCTCCAAGGGGAGTGCAAATGGACCCAGAGCCTCCAGAGGAGCTGCAGTCTCTCCAGCCACAAAGGCCTGCAGCCGAGTCCATGACAGCCTGCTGCATGGAGGGCTTCGATGGGCGAGTGCCATGCTTCCCTGGCGGGGGCTCTTTCTCACACTGCTTTCCATGGGGAAACACTGTGTGTGCCAAGGGTCTCCTGTGTGCAGAAAATCTCTGCCCAGCGCCAGAGGTGCAGGGAATCCTCTTTGGACACACAGCCATGTTCTGGGCAGGCCTCCCATGTTGGGAGAGCCTCCACCTCCCCAACTGTCCAACTGCCTCAGGAACACACTTCTAGGGAGTGTGGGTCTGCCAGGCAGGGCGGCCCGAGCGAGGAACGTGGATTGCAGGCCAAAGCCACTGTGCTGAGCCTTCCCCCTGCACGTCCTAGCCGAAGGCTCTGCGTACCAGGCCCAAACTGGAATGAGCCTGCAGCCTGGCCTGCAGTCCCAGGCTTGCCCTGGGCACTGCTAGGTCCGGACCCATCCCAGGCTCAGCCAGGCCTCCCGAGGGCCTGTGCTGGCCTTGGCCACTGCCAGCCAGCAGGACCTCGATGGAGCACAGTTCATTCGAGAAGGCCCCAGGGTGGTGCCTGTGTGTCTCTTGCACTGCTGGGAAGCTGCAGGTCCAGAGGCTGTGTGTGCACGTGAGCACTGGGGCCTGAGCACCAAACAGTCATGAGCCCACTTTCAAGTGGGACTCCTGCCGCCTCTTCGCTGCCTGCCACACCCCCTTGCTGCCTGTGCTGTCATCACTGCTGGCTGGCCTCTGTGTTCACAGGCCAGTGTAGGCCAAGGAAACAACGTGCTTGCTCTCCCCTAGCTAGGAGCTCCTCCTGCAGCCTTCTGGCCCAGGGGACACATGCCCCTGGCCCAGCAGCCTGCAAGGAAGCTCCAGCTTAGCCCTCCAGAAAGGCCTGCAGCACTTGGCAGGGAGCCATCTGCTATGGACAGCTATCCCACTGCAAAGCCTTGGAGGAGTTCATGGATGCTCGGGCCTGCAGTGTTTTCCATCAGAGAACACTGGGTGCCCAAAGCCTCGCCTGTGGCTTCTGAGCACCCTCCAACCCACATGCCCTTGGCACCCACTCTGTTGCCACAGGGAAGTCGTAAGCAGGACTCTGGAGCTTGGGGAGCCAGAGTGCCTCCTGCTTGGAAACTTCCTCAGGAACTCATTTGGAGTGAGGCTTCTCCTGCCATGCTTGCTGGCCAGCAGATGGTGCCATCGCTCCACCAAAAAACTCTCTGCTTTGCCTTCAGCCTGGAATCGCCTAGCTGAGCTCTCTCTGCCTCAAGCCAAAACTCGAGTGTGCATCCAGCCTACAGAAAGCAGAGTGCCTTTTCCTGAGCACTGCTATGTGGTGGCAGTTCCCTGAAGGCCTCCTGGGCCTTCTCTCCCCTAACACAGTCGTGCCATTCAGCCCACCCGGGGAGCCAAGGTCACCCTTGGCAGGGCTCAGGGTGTGGCCTGGGAATGGTTCCATGGCTGGGAAAGGGCAGATGCTGAAGCTGGGTGCCCACTTGGGAATGGGGCCTGATGGGCAGAGCTGGCATTCCCTGGGTGGGAGGCAGGAGTCTAGGGCTTCCAAGCTGCATGCAGATCCCCTCCCTGGCTGCCCTGCTTGCTTCTGGGCTGACAAGCCTCTCTCACCACACGTGCGTCTCATCGAATGGAGCAGGCTGAGTGCCATTGTGGGCAAGGACCTCATCCCACAACCTCGTTTCCTCCAAGGGGAGTGCAAATGGACCCAGAGCCTCCAGAGGAGCTGCAGTCTCTCCAGCCACAAAGGCCTGCAGCCGAGTCCATGACAGCCTGCTGCATGGAGGGCTTCGATGGGCGAATGCCATGCTTCCCTGGCGGGGGCTCTTTCTCACACTGCTTTCCATGGGGAAACACTGTGTGTGCCAAGGGTCTCCTGTGTGCAGAAAATCTCTGCCCAGCGCCAGAGGTGCAGGGAATCCTCTTTGGACACACAGCCATGTTCTGGGCAGGCCTCCCATGTTGGGAGAGCCTCCACCTCCCCAACTGTCCAACTGCCTCAGGAACACACTTCTAGGGAGTGTGGGTCTGCCAGGCAGGGCGGCCCGAGGGAGGAACGTGGATTGCAGGCCAAAGCCACTGTGCTGAGCCTTCCCCCTGCACGTCCTAGCCGAAGGCTCTGCGTACCAGGCCCAAACTGGAATGAGCCTGCAGCCTGGCCTGCAGTCCCAGGCTTGCCCTGGGCACTGCTAGGTCCGGACCCATCCCAGGCTCAGCCAGGCCTCCCGAGGGCCTGTGCTGGCCTTGGCCACTGCCAGCCAGCAGGACCTCGACGCAGCACAGTTCATTCGAGAAGGCCCCAGGGTGGTGCCTGTGTGTCTCTTGCACTGCTGGGAAGCTGCAGGTCCAGAGGCGGTGTGTGCACGTGAGCAATGGGGCCTGAGCATCAAACAGTCATGAGCCCACTTTCAAGTGGGACTCCTGCCGCCTCTTAGCTGCCTGCCACACCCCCTTGCTGCCTGTGCTGTCATCACTGCTGGCTGGCCTCTGTGTTCACAGGCCAGTGTAGGCCAAGGAAACAACGTGCTTGCTCTCCCCTAGCTAGGAGCTCCTCCTGCAGCCTTCTGGCCCAGGGGACACATGCCCCTGGCCCAGCAGCCTGCAAGGAAGCTCCAGCTTAGCCCTCCAGAAATCCTGCAGCACTTGGCAGGGAGCCATCTGCTATGGACAGCTATCCCACTGCAAAGCCTTGGAGGAGTTCATGGATGCTCGGGCCTGCAGTGTTTTCCATCAGAGAACACTGGGTGCCCAAAGCCTCGCCTGTGGCTTCTGAGCACCCTCCAACCCACATGCCCTTGGCACCCACTCTGTTGCCACAGGGAAGTCGTAAGCAGGACTCTGGAGCTTGGGGAGCCAGAGTGCCTCCTGCTTGGAAACTTCCTCAGGAACTCATTTGGAGTGAGGCTTCTCCTGCCACGCTTGCTGGCCAGCAGATGGTGCCATCGCTCCACCAAAAAACTCTCTGCTTTGCCTTCAGCCTGGAATCGCCTAGCTGAGCTCTCTCTGCCTCAAGCCAAAACTCGAGTGTGCATCCAGCCTACAGAAAGCAGAGTGCCTTTTCCTGAGCACTGCTATGTGGTGGCAGTTCCCTGAAGGCCTCCTGGGCCTTCTCTCCCCTAACACAGTCGTGCCATTCAGCCCACCCGGGGAGCCAAGGTCACCCTTGGCAGGGCTCAGGGTGTGGCCTGGGAATGGTTCCATGGCTGGGAAAGGGCAGATGCTGAAGCTGGGTGCCCACTTGGGAATGGGGCCTGATGGGCAGAGCCGGCATTCCCTGGGTGGGAGGCAGGAGTCTAGGGCTTCCAAGCTGCATGCAGATCCCCTCCCTGGCTGCCCTGCTTGCTTCTGGGCTGACAAGCCTCTCTCACCACACGTGCGTCTCATCGAATGGAGCAGGCTGAGTGCCATTGTGGGCAAGGACCTCATCCCACAACCTCGTTTCCTCCAAGGGGAGTGCAAATGCACCCAGAGCCTCCAGAGGAGCTGCAGTCTCTCCAGCCACAAAGGCCTGCAGCCGAGTCCATGACAGCCTGCTGCATGGAGGGCTTCGATGGGCAAATGCCATGCTTCCCTGGCGGGGGCTCTTTCTCACACTGCTTTCCATGGGGAAACACTGTGTGTGCCAAGGGTCTCCTGTGTGCAGAAAATCTCTGCCCAGCGCCAGAGGTGCAGGGAATCCTCTTTGGACACACAGCCATGTTCTGGGCAGGCCTCCCATGTTGGGAGAGCCTCCACCTCCCCAACTGTCCAACTGCCTCAGGAACACACTTCTAGGGAGTGTGGGTCTGCCAGGCAGGGCGGCCCGAGGGAGGAACGTGGATTGCAGGCCAAAGCCACTGTGCTGAGCCTTCCCCCTGCACGTCCTAGCCGAAGGCTCTGCGTACCAGGCCCAAACTGGAATGAGCCTGCAGCCTGGCCTGCAGTCCCAGGCTTGCCCTGGGCACTGCTAGGTCCGGACCCATCCCAGGCTCAGCCAGGCCTCCCGAGGGCCTGTGCTGGCCTTGGCCACTGCCAGCCAGCAGGACCTCGATGGAGCACAGTTCATTCGAGAAGGCCCCAGGGTGGTGCCTGTGTGTCTCTTGCACTGCTGGGAAGCTGCAGGTCCAGAGGCGGTGTGTGCACGTGAGCACTGGGGCCTGAGCACCAAACAGTCATGAGCCCACTTTCAAGTGGGACTCCTGCCGCCTCTTCGCTGCCTGCCACACCCCCTTGCTGCCTGTGCTGTCATCACTGCTGGCTGGCCTCTGTGTTCACAGGCCAGTGTAGGCCAAGGAAACAACGTGCTTGCTCTCCCCTAGCTAGGAGCTCCTCCTGCAGCCTTCTGGCCCAGGGGACACATGCCCCTGGCCCAGCAGCCTGCAAGGAAGCTCCAGCTTAGCCCTCCAGAAAGGCCTGCAGCACTTGGCAGGGAGCCATCTGCTATGGACAGCTATCCCACTGCAAAGCCTTGGAGGAGTTCATGGATGCTCGGGCCTGCAGTGTTTTCCATCAGAGAACACTGGGTGCCCAAAGCCTCGCCTGTGGCTTCTGAGCACCCTCCAACCCACATGCCCTTGGCACCCACTCTGTTGCCACAGGGAAGTCGTAAGCAGGACTCTGGAGCTTGGGGAGCCAGAGTGCCTCCTGCTTGGAAACTTCCTCAGGAACTCATTTGGAGTGAGGCTTCTCCTGCCACGCTTGCTGGCCAGCAGATGGTGCCATCGCTCCACCAAAAAACTCTCTGCTTTGCCTTCAGCCTGGAATCGCCTAGCTGAGCTCTCTCTGCCTCAAGCCAAAACTCGAGTGTGCATCCAGCCTACAGAAAGCAGAGTGCCTTTTCCTGAGCACTGCTATGTGGTGGCAGTTCCCTGAAGGCCTCCTGGGCCTTCTCTCCCCTAACACAGTCGTGCCATTCAGCCCACCCGGGGAGCCAAGGTCACCCTTGGCAGGGCTCAGGGTGTGGCCTGGGAATGGTTCCATGGCTGGGAAAGGGCAGATGCTGAAGCTGGGTGCCCACTTGGGAATGGGGCCTGATGGGCAGAGCTGGCATTCCCTGGGTGGGAGGCAGGAGTCTAGGGCTTCCAAGCTGCATGCAGATCCCCTCCCTGGCTGCCCTGCTTGCTTCTGGGCTGACAAGCCTCTCTCACCACACGTGCGTCTCATCGAATGGAGCAGGCTGAGTGCCATTGTGGGCAAGGACCTCATCCCACAACCTCGTTTCCTCCAAGGGGAGTGCAAATGGACCCAGAGCCTCCAGAGGAGCTGCAGTCTCTCCAGCCACAAAGGCCTGCAGCCGAGTCCATGACAGCCTGCTGCATGGAGGGCTTCGATGGGCGAATGCCATGCTTCCCTGGCGGGGGCTCTTTCTCACACTGCTTTCCATGGGGAAACACTGTGTGTGCCAAGGGTCTCCTGTGTGCAGAAAATCTCTGCCCAGCGCCAGAGGTGCAGGGAATCCTCTTTGGACACACAGCCATGTTCTGGGCAGGCCTCCCATGTTGGGAGAGCCTCCACCTCCCCAACTGTCCAACTGCCTCAGGAACACACTTCTAGGGAGTGTGGGTCTGCCAGGCAGGGCGGCCCGAGGGAGGAACGTGGATTGCAGGCCAAAGCCACTGTGCTGAGCCTTCCCCCTGCACGTCCTAGCCGAAGGCTCTGCGTACCAGGCCCAAACTGGAATGAGCCTGCAGCCTGGCCTGCAGTCCCAGGCTTGCCCTGGGCACTGCTAGGTCCGGACCCATCCCAGGCTCAGCCAGGCCTCCCGAGGGCCTGTGCTGGCCTTGGCCACTGCCAGCCAGCAGGACCTCGACGCAGCACAGTTCATTCGAGAAGGCCCCAGGGTGGTGCCTGTGTGTCTCTTGCACTGCTGGGAAGCTGCAGGTCCAGAGGCGGTGTGTGCACGTGAGCAATGGGGCCTGAGCATCAAACAGTCATGAGCCCACTTTCAAGTGGGACTCCTGCCGCCTCTTAGCTGCCTGCCACACCCCCTTGCTGCCTGTGCTGTCATCACTGCTGGCTGGCCTCTGTGTTCACAGGCCAGTGTAGGCCAAGGAAACAACGTGCTTGCTCTCCCCTAGCTAGGAGCTCCTCCTGCAGCCTTCTGGCCCAGGGGACACATGCCCCTGGCCCAGCAGCCTGCAAGGAAGCTCCAGCTTAGCCCTCCAGAAATCCTGCAGCACTTGGCAGGGAGCCATCTGCTATGGACAGCTATCCCACTGCAAAGCCTTGGAGGAGTTCATGGATGCTCGGGCCTGCAGTGTTTTCCATCAGAGAACACTGGGTGCCCAAAGCCTCGCCTGTGGCTTCTGAGCACCCTCCAACCCACATGCCCTTGGCACCCACTCTGTTGCCACAGGGAAGTCGTAAGCAGGACTCTGGAGCTTGGGGAGCCAGAGTGCCTCCTGCTTGGAAACTTCCTCAGGAACTCATTTGGAGTGAGGCTTCTCCTGCCACGCTTGCTGGCCAGCAGATGGTGCCATCGCTCCACCAAAAAACTCTCTGCTTTGCCTTCAGCCTGGAATCGCCTAGCTGAGCTCTCTCTGCCTCAAGCCAAAACTCGAGTGTGCATCCAGCCTACAGAAAGCAGAGTGCCTTTTCCTGAGCACTGCTATGTGGTGGCAGTTCCCTGAAGGCCTCCTGGGCCTTCTCTCCCATAACACAGTCGTGCCATTCAGCCCACCCGGGGAGCCAAGGTCACCCTTGGCAGGGCTCAGGGTGTGGCCTGGGAATGGTTCCATGGCTGGGAAAGGGCAGATGCTGAAGCTGGGTGCCCACTTGGGAATGGGGCCTGATGGGCAGAGCCGGCATTCCCTGGGTGGGAGGCAGGAGTCTAGGGCTTCCAAGCTGCATGCAGATCCCCTCCCTGGCTGCCCTGCTTGCTTCTGGGCTGACAAGCCTCTCTCACCACACGTGCGTCTCATCGAATGGAGCAGGCTGAGTGCCATTGTGGGCAAGGACCTCATCCCACAACCTCGTTTCCTCCAAGGGGAGTGCAAATGGACCCAGAGCCTCCAGAGGAGCTGCAGTCTCTCCAGCCACAAAGGCCTGCAGCCGAGTCCATGACAGCCTGCTGCATGGAGGGCTTCGATGGGCGAGTGCCATGCTTCCCTGGCGGGGGCTCTTTCTCACACTGCTTTCCATGGGGAAACACTGTGTGTGCCAAGGGTCTCCTGTGTGCAGAAAATCTCTGCCCAGCGCCAGAGGTGCAGGGAATCCTCTTTGGACACACAGCCATGTTCTGGGCAGGCCTCCCATGTTGGGAGAGCCTCCACCTCCCCAACTGTCCAACTGCCTCAGGAACACACTTCTAGGGAGTGTGGGTCTGCCAGGCAGGGCGGCCCGAGGGAGGAACGTGGATTGCAGGCCAAAGCCACTGTGCTGAGCCTTCCCCCTGCACGTCCTAGCCGAAGGCCCTGCATACCAGGCCCAAACAGGAATGAGCCTGCAGCCTGGCCTGCAGTCCCAGGCTTGCCCTGGGCACTGCTAGGTCCGGACCCATCCCAGGCTCAGCCAGGCCTCCCGAGGGCCTGTGCTGGCCTTGGCCACTGCCAGCCAGCAGGACCTCGATGGAGCACAGTTCATTCGAGAAGGCCCCAGGGTGGTGCCTGTGTGTCTCTTGCACTGCTGGGAAGCTGCAGGTCCAGAGGCGGTGTGTGCACGTGAGCACTGGGGCCTGAGCATCAAACAGTCATGAGCCCACTTTCAAGTGGGACTCCTGCCGCCTCTTAGCTGCCTGCCACACCCCCTTGCTGCCTGTGCTGTCATCACTGCTGGCTGGCCTCTGTGTTCACAGGCCAGTGTAGGCCAAGGAAACAACGTGCTTGCTCTCCCCTAGCTAGGAGCTCCTCCTGCAGCCTTCTGGCCCAGGGGACACATGCCCCTGGCCCAGCAGCCTGCAAGGAAGCTCCAGCTTAGCCCTCCAGAAAGGCCTGCAGCACTTGGCAGGGAGCCATCTGCTATGGACAGCTATCCCTCTGCAAAGCCTTGGAGGAGTTCATGGATGCTCGGGCCTGCAGTGTTTTCCATCAGAGAACACTGGGTGCCCAAAGCCTCGCCTGTGGCTTCTGAGCACCCTCCAACCCACATGCCCTTGGCACCCACTCTGTTGCCACAGGGAAGTCGTAAGCAGGACTCTGGAGCTTGGGGAGCCAGAGTGCCTCCTGCTTGGAAACTTCCTCAGGAACTCATTTGGAGTGAGGCTTCTCCTGCCACGCTTGCTGGCCAGCAGATGGTGCCATCGCTCCACCAAAAAACTCTCTGCTTTGCCTTCAGCCTGGAATCGCCTAGCTGAGCTCTCTCTGCCTCAAGCCAATACTCGAGTGTGCATCCAGCCTACAGAAAGCAGAGTGCCTTTTCCTGAGCACTGCTATGTGGTGGCAGTTCCCTGAAGGCCTCCTGGGCCTTCTCTCCCCTAACACAGTCGTGCCATTCAGCCCACCCGGGGAGCCAAGGTCACCCTTGGCAGGGCTCAGGGTGTGGCCTGGGAATGGTTCCATGGCTGGGAAAGGGCAGATGCTGAAGCTGGGTGCCCACTTGGGAATGGGGCCTGATGGGCAGAGCCGGCATTCCCTGGGTGGGAGGCAGGAGTCTAGGGCTTCCAAGCTGCATGCAGATCCCCTCCCTGGCTGCCCTGCTTGCTTCTGGGCTGACAAGCCTCTCTCACCACACGTGCGTCTCATCGAATGGAGCAGGCTGAGTGCCATTGTGGGCAAGGACCTCATCCCACAACCTCGTTTCCTCCAAGGGGAGTGCAAATGGACCCAGAGCCTCCAGAGGAGCTGCAGTCTCTCCAGCCACAAAGGCCTGCAGCCGAGTCCATGACAGCCTGCTGCATGGAGGGCTTCGATGGGCAAATGCCATGCTTCCCTGGCGGGGGCTCTTTCTCACACTGCTTTCCATGGGGAAACACTGTGTGTGCCAAGGGTCTCCTGTGTGCAGAAAATCTCTGCCCAGCGCCAGAGGTGCAGGGAATCCTCTTTGGACACACAGCCATGTTCTGGGCAGGCCTCCCATGTTGGGAGAGCCTCCACCTCCCCAACTGTCCAACTGCCTCAGGAACACACTTCTAGGGAGTGTGGGTCTGCCAGGCAGGGCGGCCCGAGGGAGGAACGTGGATTGCAGGCCAAAGCCACTGTGCTGAGCCTTCCCCCTGCACGTCCTAGCCGAAGGCTCTGCGTACCAGGCCCAAACTGGAATGAGCCTGCAGCCTGGCCTGCAGTCCCAGGCTTGCCCTGGGCACTGCTAGGTCCGGACCCATCCCAGGCTCAGCCAGGCCTCCCGAGGGCCTGTGCTGGCCTTGGCCACTGCCAGCCAGCAGGACCTCGACGCAGCACAGTTCATTCGAGAAGGCCCCAGGGTGGTGCCTGTGTGTCTCTTGCACTGCTGGGAAGCTGCAGGTCCAGAGGCGGTGTGTGCACGTGAGCACTGGGGCCTGAGCATCAAACAGTCATGAGCCCACTTTCAAGTGGGACTCCTGCCGCCTCTTAGCTGCCTGCCACACCCCCTTGCTGCCTGTGCTGTCATCACTGCTGGCTGGCCTCTGTGTTCACAGGCCAGTGTAGGCCAAGGAAACAACGTGCTTGCTCTCCCCTAGCTAGGAGCTCCTCCTGCAGCCTTCTGGCCCAGGGGACACATGCCCCTGGCCCAGCAGCCTGCAAGGAAGCTCCAGCTTAGCCCTCCAGAAAGGCCTGCAGCACTTGGCAGGGAGCCATCTGCTATGGACAGCTATCCCTCTGCAAAGCCTTGGAGGAGTTCATGGATGCTCGGGCCTGCAGTGTTTTCCATCAGAGAACACTGGGTGCCCAAAGCCTCGCCTGTGGCTTCTGAGCACCCTCCAACCCACATGCCCTTGGCACCCACTCTGTTGCCACAGGGAAGTCGTAAGCAGGACTCTGGAGCTTGGGGAGCCAGAGTGCCTCCTGCTTGGAAACTTCCTCAGGAACTCATTTGGAGTGAGGCTTCTCCTGCCATGCTTGCTGGCCAGCAGATGGTGCCATCGCTCCACCAAAAAACTCTCTGCTTTGCCTTCAGCCTGGAATCGCCTAGCTGAGCTCTCTCTGCCTCAAGCCAAAACTCGAGTGTGCATCCAGCCTACAGAAAGCAGAGTGCCTTTTCCTGAGCACTGCTATGTGGTGGCAGTTCCCTGAAGGCCTCCTGGGCCTTCTCTCCCCTAACACAGTCGTGCCATTCAGCCCACCCGGGGAGCCAAGGTCACCCTTGGCAGGGCTCAGGGTGTGGCCTGAGAATGGTTCCATGGCTGGGAAAGGGCAGATGCTGAAGCTGGGTGCCCACTTGGGAATGGGGCCTGATGGGCAGAGCCGGCATTCTCTGGGTGGAAGGCAGGAGTCTAGGGCTTCCAAGCTGCATGCAGATCCCCTCCCTGGCTGCCCTGCTTGCTTCTGGGCTGACAAGCCTCTCTCACCACACGTGCGTCTCATCGAATGGAGCAGGCTGAGTGCCATTGTGGGCAAGGACCTCATCCCACAACCTCGTTTCCTCCAAGGGGAGTGCAAATGGACCCAGAGCCTCCAGAGGAGCTGCAGTCTCTCCAGCCACAAAGGCCTGCAGCCGAGTCCATGACAGCCTGCTGCATGGAGGGCTTCGATGGGCGAGTGCCATGCTTCCCTGGCGGGGGCTCTTTCTCACACTGCTTTCCATGGGGAAACACTGTGTGTGCCAAGGGTCTCCTGTGTGCAGAAAATCTCTGCCCAGCGCCAGAGGTGCAGGGAATCCTCTTTGGACACACAGCCATGTTCTGGGCAGGCCTCCCATGTTGGGAGAGCCTCCACCTCCCCAACTGTCCAACTGCCTCAGGAACACACTTCTAGGGAGTGTGGGTCTGCCAGGCAGGGCGGCCCGAGGGAGGAACGTGGATTGCAGGCCAAAGCCACTGTGCTGAGCCTTCCCCCTGCACGTCCTAGCCGAAGGCTCTGCGTACCAGGCCCAAACTGGAATGAGCCTGCAGCCTGGCCTGCAGTCCCAGGCTTGCCCTGGGCACTGCTAGGTCCGGACCCATCCCAGGCTCAGCCAGGCCTCCCGAGGGCCTGTGCTGGCCTTGGCCACTGCCAGCCAGCAGGACCTCGATGGAGCACAGTTCATTCGAGAAGGCCCCAGGGTGGTGCCTGTGTGTCTCTTGCACTGCTGGGAAGCTGCAGGTCCAGAGGCTGTGTGTGCACGTGAGCACTGGGGCCTGAGCACCAAACAGTCATGAGCCCACTTTCAAGTGGGACTCCTGCCGCCTCTTCGCTGCCTGCCACACCCCCTTGCTGCCTGTGCTGTCATCACTGCTGGCTGGCCTCTGTGTTCACAGGCCAGTGTAGGCCAAGGAAACAACGTGCTTGCTCTCCCCTAGCTAGGAGCTCCTCCTGCAGCCTTCTGGCCCAGGGGACACATGCCCCTGGCCCAGCAGCCTGCAAGGAAGCTCCAGCTTAGCCCTCCAGAAAGGCCTGCAGCACTTGGCAGGGAGCCATCTGCTATGGACAGCTATCCCACTGCAAAGCCTTGGAGGAGTTCATGGATGCTCGGGCCTGCAGTGTTTTCCATCAGAGAACACTGGGTGCCCAAAGCCTCGCCTGTGGCTTCTGAGCACCCTCCAACCCACATGCCCTTGGCACCCACTCTGTTGCCACAGGGAAGTCGTAAGCAGGACTCTGGAGCTTGGGGAGCCAGAGTGCCTCCTGCTTGGAAACTTCCTCAGGAACTCATTTGGAGTGAGGCTTCTCCTGCCATGCTTGCTGGCCAGCAGATGGTGCCATCGCTCCACCAAAAAACTCTCTGCTTTGCCTTCAGCCTGGAATCGCCTAGCTGAGCTCTCTCTGCCTCAAGCCAAAACTCGAGTGTGCATCCAGCCTACAGAAAGCAGAGTGCCTTTTCCTGAGCACTGCTATGTGGTGGCAGTTCCCTGAAGGCCTCCTGGGCTTTCTCTCCCCTAACACAGTCGTGCCATTCAGCCCACCCGGGGAGCCAAGGTCACCCTTGGCAGGGCTCAGGGTGTGGCCTGGGAATGGTTCCATGGCTGGGAAAGGGCAGATGCTGAAGCTGGGTGCCCACTTGGGAATGGGGCCTGATGGGCAGAGCTGGCATTCCCTGGGTGGGAGGCAGGAGTCTAGGGCTTCCAAGCTGCATGCAGATCCCCTCCCTGGCTGCCCTGCTTGCTTCTGGGCTGACAAGCCTCTCTCACCACACGTGCGTCTCATCGAATGGAGCAGGCTGAGTGCCATTGTGGGCAAGGACCTCATCCCACAACCTCGTTTCCTCCAAGGGGAGTGCAAATGGACCCAGAGCCTCCAGAGGAGCTGCAGTCTCTCCAGCCACAAAGGCCTGCAGCCGAGTCCATGACAGTCTGCTGCATGGAGGGCTTCGATGGGCGAGTGCCATGCTTCCCTGGCGGGGGCTCTTTCTCACACTGCTTTCCATGGGGAAACACTGTGTGTGCCAAGGGTCTCCTGTGTGCAGAAAATCTCTGCCCAGCGCCAGAGGTGCAGGGAATCCTCTTTGGACACACAGCCATGTTCTGGGCAGGCCTCCCATGTTGGGAGAACCTCCACCTCCCCAACTGTCCAACTGCCTCAGGAACACACTTCTAGGGAGTGTGGGTCTGCCAGGCAGGGCGGCCCGAGGGAGGAACGTGGATTGCAGGCCAAAGCCACTGTGCTGAGCCTTCCCCCTGCACGTCCTAGCCGAAGGCTCTGCGTACCAGGCCCAAACTGGAATGAGCCTGCAGCCTGGCCTGCAGTCCCAGGCTTGCCCTGGGCACTGCTAGGTCCGGACCCATCCCAGGCTCAGCCAGGCCTCCCGAGGGCCTGTGCTGGCCTTGGCCACTGCCAGCCAGCAGGACCTCGATGGAGCACAGTTCATTCGAGAAGGCCCCAGGGTGGTGCCTGTGTGTCTCTTGCACTGCTGGGAAGCTGCAGGTCCAGAGGCTGTGTGTGCACGTGAGCACTGGGGCCTGAGCACCAAACAGTCATGAGCCCACTTTCAAGTGGGACTCCTGCCGCCTCTTCGCTGCCTGCCACACCCCCTTGCTGCCTGTGCTGTCATCACTGCTGGCTGGCCTCTGTGTTCACAGGCCAGTGTAGGCCAAGGAAACAACGTGCTTGCTCTCCCCTAGCTAGGAGCTCCTCCTGCAGCCTTCTGGCCCAGGGGACACATGCCCCTGGCCCAGCAGCCTGCAAGGAAGCTCCAGCTTAGCCCTCCAGAAAGGCCTGCAGCACTTGGCAGGGAGCCATCTGCTATGGACAGCTATCCCACTGCAAAGCCTTGGAGGAGTTCATGGATGCTCGGGCCTGCAGTGTTTTCCATCAGAGAACACTGGGTGCCCAAAGCCTCGCCTGTGGCTTCTGAGCACCCTCCAACCCACATGCCCTTGGCACCCACTCTGTTGCCACAGGGAAGTCGTAAGCAGGACTCTGGAGCTTGGGGAGCC
Organism: Hippopotamus amphibius kiboko; assembly: GCF_030028045.1. NCBI lineage: Eukaryota > Metazoa > Chordata > Mammalia > Artiodactyla > Hippopotamidae > Hippopotamus > Hippopotamus amphibius. The sequence continues at coordinate 125,394,339 of NC_080186.1, read as the reverse complement.
AGAGTGCCTCCTGCTTGGAAACTTCCTCAGGAACTCATTTGGAGTGAGGCTTCTCCTGCCATGCTTGCTGGCCAGCAGATGGTGCCATCGCTCCACCAAAAAACTCTCTGCTTTGCCTTCAGCCTGGAATCGCCTAGCTGAGCTCTCTCTGCCTCAAGCCAAAACTCGAGTGTGCATCCAGCCTACAGAAAGCAGAGTGCCTTTTCCTGAGCACTGCTATGTGGTGGCAGTTCCCTGAAGGCCTCCTGGGCTTTCTCTCCCCTAACACAGTCGTGCCATTCAGCCCACCCGGGGAGCCAAGGTCACCCTTGGCAGGGCTCAGGGTGTGGCCTGGGAATGGTTCCATGGCTGGGAAAGGGCAGATGCTGAAGCTGGGTGCCCACTTGGGAATGGGGCCTGATGGGCAGAGCTGGCATTCCCTGGGTGGGAGGCAGGAGTCTAGGGCTTCCAAGCTGCATGCAGATCCCCTCCCTGGCTGCCCTGCTTGCTTCTGGGCTGACAAGCCTCTCTCACCACACGTGCGTCTCATCGAATGGAGCAGGCTGAGTGCCATTGTGGGCAAGGACCTCATCCCACAACCTCGTTTCCTCCAAGGGGAGTGCAAATGGACCCAGAGCCTCCAGAGGAGCTGCAGTCTCTCCAGCCACAAAGGCCTGCAGCCGAGTCCATGACAGTCTGCTGCATGGAGGGCTTCGATGGGCGAGTGCCATGCTTCCCTGGCGGGGGCTCTTTCTCACACTGCTTTCCATGGGGAAACACTGTGTGTGCCAAGGGTCTCCTGTGTGCAGAAAATCTCTGCCCAGCGCCAGAGGTGCAGGGAATCCTCTTTGGACACACAGCCATGTTCTGGGCAGGCCTCCCATGTTGGGAGAGCCTCCACCTCCCCAACTGTCCAACTGCCTCAGGAACACACTTCTAGGGAGTGTGGGTCTGCCAGGCAGGGCGGCCCGAGGGAGGAACGTGGATTGCAGGCCAAAGCCACTGTGCTGAGCCTTCCCCCTGCACGTCCTAGCCGAAGGCTCTGCGTACCAGGCCCAAACTGGAATGAGCCTGCAGCCTGGCCTGCAGTCCCAGGCTTGCCCTGGGCACTGCTAGGTCCGGACCCATCCCAGGCTCAGCCAGGCCTCCCGAGGGCCTGTGCTGGCCTTGGCCACTGCCAGCCAGCAGGACCTCGATGGAGCACAGTTCATTCGAGAAGGCCCCAGGGTGGTGCCTGTGTGTCTCTTGCACTGCTGGGAAGCTGCAGGTCCAGAGGCGGTGTGTGCACGTGAGCACTGGGGCCTGAGCATCAAACAGTCATGAGCCCACTTTCAAGTGGGACTCCTGCCGCCTCTTCGCTGCCTGCCACACCCCCTTGCTGCCTGTGCTGTCATCACTGCTGGCTGGCCTCTGTGTTCACAGGCCAGTGTAGGCCAAGGAAACAACGTGCTTGCTCTCCCCTAGCTAGGAGCTCCTCCTGCAGCCTTCTGGCCCAGGGGACACATGCCCCTGGCCCAGCAGCCTGCAAGGAAGCTCCAGCTTAGCCCTCCAGAAATCCTGCAGCACTTGGCAGGGAGCCATCTGCTATGGACAGCTATCCCACTGCAAAGCCTTGGAGGAGTTCATGGATGCTCGGGCCTGCAGTGTTTTCCATCAGAGAACACTGGGTGCCCAAAGCCTCGCCTGTGGCTTCTGAGCACCCTCCAACCCACATGCCCTTGGCACCCACTCTGTTGCCACAGGGAAGTCGTAAGCAGGACTCTGGAGCTTGGGGAGCCAGAGTGCCTCCTGCTTGGAAACTTCCTCAGGAACTCATTTGGAGTGAGGCTTCTCCTGCCACGCTTGCTGGCCAGCAGATGGTGCCATCGCTCCACCAAAAAACTCTCTGCTTTGCCTTCAGCCTGGAATCGCCTAGCTGAGCTCTCTCTGCCTCAAGCCAAAACTCGAGTGTGCATCCAGCCTACAGAAAGCAGAGTGCCTTTTCCTGAGCACTGCTATGTGGTGGCAGTTCCCTGAAGGCCTCCTGGGCCTTCTCTCCCCTAACACAGTCGTGCCATTCAGCCCACCCGGGGAGCCAAGGTCACCCTTGGCAGGGCTCAGGGTGTGGCCTGGGAATGGTTCCATGGCTGGGAAAGGGCAGATGCTGAAGCTGGGTGCCCACTTGGGAATGGGGCCTGATGGGCAGAGCCGGCATTCCCTGGGTGGGAGGCAGGAGTCTAGGGCTTCCAAGCTGCATGCAGATCCCCTCCCTGGCTGCCCTGCTTGCTTCTGGGCTGACAAGCCTCTCTCACCACACGTGCGTCTCATCGAATGGAGCAGGCTGAGTGCCATTGTGGGCAAGGACCTCATCCCACAACCTCGTTTCCTCCAAGGGGAGTGCAAATGCACCCAGAGCCTCCAGAGGAGCTGCAGTCTCTCCAGCCACAAAGGCCTGCAGCCGAGTCCATGACAGCCTGCTGCATGGAGGGCTTCGATGGGCAAATGCCATGCTTCCCTGGCGGGGGCTCTTTCTCACACTGCTTTCCATGGGGAAACACTGTGTGTGCCAAGGGTCTCCTGTGTGCAGAAAATCTCTGCCCAGCGCCAGAGGTGCAGGGAATCCTCTTTGGACACACAGCCATGTTCTGGGCAGGCCTCCCATGTTGGGAGAGCCTCCACCTCCCCAACTGTCCAACTGCCTCAGGAACACACTTCTAGGGAGTGTGGGTCTGCCAGGCAGGGCGGCCCGAGGGAGGAACGTGGATTGCAGGCCAAAGCCACTGTGCTGAGCCTTCCCCCTGCACGTCCTAGCCGAAGGCTCTGCGTACCAGGCCCAAACTGGAATGAGCCTGCAGCCTGGCCTGCAGTCCCAGGCTTGCCCTGGGCACTGCTAGGTCCGGACCCATCCCAGGCTCAGCCAGGCCTCCCGAGGGCCTGTGCTGGCCTTGGCCACTGCCAGCCAGCAGGACCTCGATGGAGCACAGTTCATTCGAGAAGGCCCCAGGGTGGTGCCTGTGTGTCTCTTGCACTGCTGGGAAGCTGCAGGTCCAGAGGCGGTGTGTGCACGTGAGCACTGGGGCCTGAGCACCAAACAGTCATGAGCCCACTTTCAAGTGGGACTCCTGCCGCCTCTTCGCTGCCTGCCACACCCCCTTGCTGCCTGTGCTGTCATCACTGCTGGCTGGCCTCTGTGTTCACAGGCCAGTGTAGGCCAAGGAAACAACGTGCTTGCTCTCCCCTAGCTAGGAGCTCCTCCTGCAGCCTTCTGGCCCAGGGGACACATGCCCCTGGCCCAGCAGCCTGCAAGGAAGCTCCAGCTTAGCCCTCCAGAAAGGCCTGCAGCACTTGGCAGGGAGCCATCTGCTATGGACAGCTATCCCACTGCAAAGCCTTGGAGGAGTTCATGGATGCTCGGGCCTGCAGTGTTTTCCATCAGAGAACACTGGGTGCCCAAAGCCTCGCCTGTGGCTTCTGAGCACCCTCCAACCCACATGCCCTTGGCACCCACTCTGTTGCCACAGGGAAGTCGTAAGCAGGACTCTGGAGCTTGGGGAGCCAGAGTGCCTCCTGCTTGGAAACTTCCTCAGGAACTCATTTGGAGTGAGGCTTCTCCTGCCACGCTTGCTGGCCAGCAGATGGTGCCATCGCTCCACCAAAAAACTCTCTGCTTTGCCTTCAGCCTGGAATCGCCTAGCTGAGCTCTCTCTGCCTCAAGCCAAAACTCGAGTGTGCATCCAGCCTACAGAAAGCAGAGTGCCTTTTCCTGAGCACTGCTATGTGGTGGCAGTTCCCTGAAGGCCTCCTGGGCCTTCTCTCCCCTAACACAGTCGTGCCATTCAGCCCACCCGGGGAGCCAAGGTCACCCTTGGCAGGGCTCAGGGTGTGGCCTGGGAATGGTTCCATGGCTGGGAAAGGGCAGATGCTGAAGCTGGGTGCCCACTTGGGAATGGGGCCTGATGGGCAGAGCCGGCATTCCCTGGGTGGGAGGCAGGAGTCTAGGGCTTCCAAGCTGCATGCAGATCCCCTCCCTGGCTGCCCTGCTTGCTTCTGGGCTGACAAGCCTCTCTCACCACACGTGCGTCTCATCGAATGGAGCAGGCTGAGTGCCATTGTGGGCAAGGACCTCATCCCACAACCTCGTTTCCTCCAAGGGGAGTGCAAATGGACCCAGAGCCTCCAGAGGAGCTGCAGTCTCTCCAGCCACAAAGGCCTGCAGCCGAGTCCATGACAGCCTGCTGCATGGAGGGCTTCGATGGGCAAATGCCATGCTTCCCTGGCGGGGGCTCTTTCTCACACTGCTTTCCATGGGGAAACACTGTGTGTGCCAAGGGTCTCCTGTGTGCAGAAAATCTCTGCCCAGCGCCAGAGGTGCAGGGAATCCTCTTTGGACACACAGCCATGTTCTGGGCAGGCCTCCCATGTTGGGAGAGCCTCCACCTCCCCAACTGTCCAACTGCCTCAGGAACACACTTCTAGGGAGTGTGGGTCTGCCAGGCAGGGCGGCCCGAGGGAGGAACGTGGATTGCAGGCCAAAGCCACTGTGCTGAGCCTTCCCCCTGCACGTCCTAGCCGAAGGCTCTGCGTACCAGGCCCAAACTGGAATGAGCCTGCAGCCTGGCCTGCAGTCCCAGGCTTGCCCTGGGCACTGCTAGGTCCGGACCCATCCCAGGCTCAGCCAGGCCTCCCGAGGGCCTGTGCTGGCCTTGGCCACTGCCAGCCAGCAGGACCTCGATGGAGCACAGTTCATTCGAGAAGGCCCCAGGGTGGTGCCTGTGTGTCTCTTGCACTGCTGGGAAGCTTCAGGTCCAGAGGTGGTGTGTGCACGTGAGCACTGGGGCCTGAGCATCAAACAGTCATGAGCCCACTTTCAAGTGGGACTCCTGCCGCCTCTTAGCTGCCTGCCACACCCCCTTGCTGCCTGTGCTGTCATCACTGCTGGCTGGCCTCTGTGTTCACAGGCCAGTGTAGGCCAAGGAAACAACGTGCTTGCTCTCCCCTAGCTAGGAGCTCCTCCTGCAGCCTTCTGGCCCAGGGGACACATGCCCCTGGCCCAGCAGCCTGCAAGGAAGCTCCAGCTTAGCCCTCCAGAAAGGCCTGCAGCACTTGGCAGGGAGCCATCTGCTATGGACAGCTATCCCTCTGCAAAGCCTTGGAGGAGTTCATGGATGCTCGGGCCTGCAGTGTTTTCCATCAGAGAACACTGGGTGCCCAAAGCCTCGCCTGTGGCTTCTGAGCACCCTCCAACCCACATGCCCTTGGCACCCACTCTGTTGCCACAGGGAAGTCGTAAGCAGGACTCTGGAGCTTGGGGAGCCAGAGTGCCTCCTGCTTGGAAACTTCCTCAGGAACTCATTTGGAGTGAGGCTTCTCCTGCCACGCTTGCTGGCCAGCAGATGGTGCCATCGCTCCACCAAAAAACTCTCTGCTTTGCCTTCAGCCTGGAATCGCCTAGCTGAGCTCTCTCTGCCTCAAGCCAAAACTCGAGTGTGCATCCAGCCTACAGAAAGCAGAGTGCCTTTTCCTGAGCACTGCTATGTGGTGGCAGTTCCCTGAAGGCCTCCTGGGCCTTCTCTCCCCTAACACAGTCGTGCCATTCAGCCCATCCGGGGAGCCAAGGTCACCCTTGGCAGGGCTCAGGGTGTGGCCTGAGAATGGTTCCATGGCTGGGAAAGGGCAGATGCTGAAGCTGGGTGCCCACTTGGGAATGGGGCCTGATGGGCAGAGCCGGCATTCTCTGGGTGGAAGGCAGGAGTCTAGGGCTTCCAAGCTGCATGCAGATCCCCTCCCTGGCTGCCCTGCTTGCTTCTGGGCTGACAAGCCTCTCTCACCACACGTGCGTCTCATCGAATGGAGCAGGCTGAGTGCCATTGTGGGCAAGGACCTCATCCCACAACCTCGTTTCCTCCAAGGGGAGTGCAAATGGACCCAGAGCCTCCAGAGGAGCTGCAGTCTCTCCAGCCACAAAGGCCTGCAGCCGAGTCCATGACAGCCTGCTGCATGGAGGGCTTCGATGGGCGAGTGCCATGCTTCCCTGGCGGGGGCTCTTTCTCACACTGCTTTCCATGGGGAAACACTGTGTGTGCCAAGGGTCTCCTGTGTGCAGAAAATCTCTGCCCAGCGCCAGAGGTGCAGGGAATCCTCTTTGGACACACAGCCATGTTCTGGGCAGGCCTCCCATGTTGGGAGAGCCTCCACCTCCCCAACTGTCCAACTGCCTCAGGAACACACTTCTAGGGAGTGTGGGTCTGCCAGGCAGGGCGGCCCGAGGGAGGAACGTGGATTGCAGGCCAAAGCCACTGTGCTGAGCCTTCCCCCTGCACGTCCTAGCCGAAGGCCCTGCATACCAGGCCCAAACAGGAATGAGCCTGCAGCCTGGCCTGCAGTCCCAGGCTTGCCCTGGGCACTGCTAGGTCCGGACCCATCCCAGGCTCAGCCAGGCCTCCCGAGGGCCTGTGCTGGCCTTGGCCACTGCCAGCCAGCAGGACCTCGATGGAGCACAGTTCATTCGAGAAGGCCCCAGGGTGGTGCCTGTGTGTCTCTTGCACTGCTGGGAAGCTGCAGGTCCAGAGGCGGTGTGTGCACGTGAGCACTGGGGCCTGAGCATCAAACAGTCATGAGCCCACTTTCAAGTGGGACTCCTGCCGCCTCTTAGCTGCCTGCCACACCCCCTTGCTGCCTGTGCTGTCATCACTGCTGGCTGGCCTCTGTGTTCACAGGCCAGTGTAGGCCAAGGAAACAACGTGCTTGCTCTCCCCTAGCTAGGAGCTCCTCCTGCAGCCTTCTGGCCCAGGGGACACATGCCCCTGGCCCAGCAGCCTGCAAGGAAGCTCCAGCTTAGCCCTCCAGAAAGGCCTGCAGCACTTGGCAGGGAGCCATCTGCTATGGACAGCTATCCCTCTGCAAAGCCTTGGAGGAGTTCATGGATGCTCGGGCCTGCAGTGTTTTCCATCAGAGAACACTGGGTGCCCAAAGCCTCGCCTGTGGCTTCTGAGCACCCTCCAACCCACATGCCCTTGGCACCCACTCTGTTGCCACAGGGAAGTCGTAAGCAGGACTCTGGAGCTTGGGGAGCCAGAGTGCCTCCTGCTTGGAAACTTCCTCAGGAACTCATTTGGAGTGAGGCTTCTCCTGCCACGCTTGCTGGCCAGCAGATGGTGCCATCGCTCCACCAAAAAACTCTCTGCTTTGCCTTCAGCCTGGAATCGCCTAGCTGAGCTCTCTCTGCCTCAAGCCAAAACTCGAGTGTGCATCCAGCCTACAGAAAGCAGAGTGCCTTTTCCTGAGCACTGCTATGTGGTGGCAGTTCCCTGAAGGCCTCCTGGGCCTTCTCTCCCCTAACACAGTCGTGCCATTCAGCCCACCCGGGGAGCCAAGGTCACCCTTGGCAGGGCTCAGGGTGTGGCCTGAGAATGGTTCCATGGCTGGGAAAGGGCAGATGCTGAAGCTGGGTGCCCACTTGGGAATGGGGCCTGATGGGCAGAGCCGGCATTCTCTGGGTGGAAGGCAGGATTCTAGGGCTTCCAAGCTGCATGCAGATCCCCTCCCTGGCTGCCCTGCTTTCTTCTGGGCTGACAAGCCTCTCTCACCACACGTGTGTCTCATCGAATGGAGCAGGCTGAGTGCCATTGTGGGCAAGGACCTCATCCCACAACCTCGTTTCCTCCAAGGGGAGTGCAAATGGACCCAGAGCCTCCAGAGGAGCTGCAGTCTCTCCAGCCACAAAGGCCTGCAGCCGAGTCCATGACAGCCTGCTGCATGGAGGGCTTCGATGGGCGAGTGCCATGCTTCCCTGGCGGGGGCTCTTTCTCACACTGCTTTCCATGGGGAAACACTGTGTGTGCCAAGGGTCTCCTGTGTGCAGAAAATCTCTGCCCAGCGCCAGAGGTGCAGGGAATCCTCTTTGGACACACAGCCATGTTCTGGGCAGGCCTCCCATGTTGGGAGAGCCTCCACCTCCCCAACTGTCCAACTGCCTCAGGAACACACTTCTAGGGAGTGTGGGTCTGCCAGGCAGGGCGGCCCGAGGGAGGAACGTGGATTGCAGGCCAAAACCACTGTGCTGAGCCTTCCCCCTGCACGTCCTAGCCGAAGGCTCTGCGTACCAGGCCCAAACTGGAATGAGCCTGCAGCCTGGCCTGCAGTCCCAGGCTTGCCCTGGGCACTGCTAGGTCCGGACCCATCCCAGGCTCAGCCAGGCCTCCCGAGGGCCTGTGCTGGCCTTGGCCACTGCCAGCCAGCAGGACCTCGACGCAGCACAGTTCATTCGAGAAGGCCCCAGGGTGGTGCCTGTGTGTCTCTTGCACTGCTGGGAAGCTGCAGGTCCAGAGGCGGTGTGTGCACGTGAGCACTGGGGCCTGAGCCCCAAACAGTCATGAGCCCACTTTCAAGTGGGACTCCTGCCGCCTCTTAGCTGCCTGCCACACCCCCTTGCTGCCTGTGCTGTCATCACTGCTGGCTGGCCTCTGTGTTCACAGGCCAGTGTAGGCCAAGGAAACAACGTGCTTGCTCTCCCCTAGCTAGGAGCTCCTCCTGCAGCCTTCTGGCCCAGGGGACACATGCCCCTGGCCCAGCAGCCTGCAAGGAAGCTCCAGCTTAGCCCTCCAGAAAGGCCTGCAGCACTTGGCAGGGAGCCATCTGCTATGGACAGCTATCCCTCTGCAAAGCCTTGGAGGAGTTCATGGATGCTCGGGCCTGCAGTGTTTTCCATCAGAGAACACTGGGTGCCCAAAGCCTCGCCTGTGGCTTCTGAGCACCCTCCAACCCACATGCCCTTGGCACCCACTCTGTTGCCACAGGGAAGTCGTAAGCAGGACTCTGGAGCTTGGGGAGCCAGAGTGCCTCCTGCTTGGAAACTTCCTCAGGAACTCATTTGGAGTGAGGCTTCTCCTGCCACGCTTGCTGGCCAGCAGATGGTGCCATCGCTCCACCAAAAAACTCTCTGCTTTGCCTTCAGCCTGGAATCGCCTAGCTGAGCTCTCTCTGCCTCAAGCCAAAACTCGAGTGTGCATCCAGCCTACAGAAAGCAGAGTGCCTTTTCCTGAGCACTGCTATGTGGTGGCAGTTCCCTGAAGGCCTCCTGGGCCTTCTCTCCCCTAACACAGTCGTGCCATTCAGCCCACCCGGGGAGCCAAGGTCACCCTTGGCAGGGCTCAGGGTGTGGCCTGAGAATGGTTCCATGGCTGGGAAAGGGCAGATGCTGAAGCTGGGTGCCCACTTGGGAATGGGGCCTGATGGGCAGAGCCGGCATTCTCTGGGTGGAAGGCAGGAGTCTAGGGCTTCCAAGCTGCATGCAGATCCCCTCCCTGGCTGCCCTGCTTGCTTCTGGGCTGACAAGCCTCTCTCACCACACGTGCGTCTCATCGAATGGAGCAGGCTGAGTGCCATTGTGGGCAAGGACCTCATCCCACAACCTCGTTTCCTCCAAGGGGAGTGCAAATGGACCCAGAGCCTCCAGAGGAGCTGCAGTCTCTCCAGCCACAAAGGCCTGCAGCCGAGTCCATGACAGCCTGCTGCATGGAGGGCTTCGATGGGCGAGTGCCATGCTTCCCTGGCGGGGGCTCTTTCTCACACTGCTTTCCATGGGGAAACACTGTGTGTGCCAAGGGTCTCCTGTGTGCAGAAAATCTCTGCCCAGCGCCAGAGGTGCAGGGAATCCTCTTTGGACACACAGCCATGTTCTGGGCAGGCCTCCCATGTTGGGAGAGCCTCCACCTCCCCAACTGTCCAACTGCCTCAGGAACACACTTCTAGGGAGTGTGGGTCTGCCAGGCAGGGCGGCCCGAGGGAGGAACGTGGATTGCAGGCCAAAACCACTGTGCTGAGCCTTCCCCCTGCACGTCGTAGCCGAAGGCTCTGCGTACCAGGCCCAAACTGGAATGAGCCTGCAGCCTGGCCTGCAGTCCCAGGCTTGCCCTGGGCACTGCTAGGTCCGGACCCATCCCAGGCTCAGCCAGGCCTCCCGAGGGCCTGTGCTGGCCTTGGCCACTGCCAGCCAGCAGGACCTCGACGCAGCACAGTTCATTCGAGAAGGCCCCAGGGTGGTGCCTGTGTGTCTCTTGCACTGCTGGGAAGCTGCAGGTCCAGAGGCGGTGTGTGCACGTGAGCACTGGGGCCTGAGCATCAAACAGTCATGAGCCCACTTTCAAGTGGGACTCCTGCCGCCTCTTAGCTGCCTGCCACACCCCCTTGCTGCCTGTGCTGTCATCACTGCTGGCTGGCCTCTGTGTTCACAGGCCAGTGTAGGCCAAGGAAACAACGTGCTTGCTCTCCCCTAGCTAGGAGCTCCTCCTGCAGCCTTCTGGCCCAGGGGACACATGCCCCTGGCCCAGCAGCCTGCAAGGAAGCTCCAGCTTAGCCCTCCAGAAAGGCCTGCAGCACTTGGCAGGGAGCCATCTGCTATGGACAGCTATCCCACTGCAAAGCCTTGGAGGAGTTCATGGATGCTCGGGCCTGCAGTGTTTTCCATCAGAGAACACTGGGTGCCCAAAGCCTCGCCTGTGGCTTCTGAGCACCCTCCAACCCACATGCCCTTGGCACCCACTCTGTTGCCACAGGGAAGTCGTAAGCAGGACTCTGGAGCTTGGGGAGCCAGAGTGCCTCCTGCTTGGAAACTTCCTCAGGAACTCATTTGGAGTGAGGCTTCTCCTGCCACGCTTGCTGGCCAGCAGATGGTGCCATCGCTCCACCAAAAAACTCTCTGCTTTGCCTTCAGCCTGGAATCGCCTAGCTGAGCTCTCTCTGCCTCAAGCCAAAACTCGAGTGTGCATCCAGCCTACAGAAAGCAGAGTGCCTTTTCCTGAGCACTGCTATGTGGTGGCAGTTCCCTGAAGGCCTCCTGGGCCTTCTCTCCCCTAACACAGTCGTGCCATTCAGCCCACCCGGGGAGCCAAGGTCACCCTTGGCAGGGCTCAGGGTGTGGCCTGGGAATGGTTCCATGGCTGGGAAAGGGCAGATGCTGAAGCTGGGTGCCCACTTGGGAATGGGGCCTGATGGGCAGAGCCGGCATTCCCTGGGTGGGAGGCAGCAGTCTAGGGCTTCCAAGCTGCATGCAGATCCCCTCCCTGGCTGCCCTGCTTGCTTCTGGGCTGACAAGCCTCTCTCACCACACGTGCGTCTCATCGAATGGAGCAGGCTGAGTGCCATTGTGGGCAAGGACCTCATCCCACAACCTCGTTTCCTCCAAGGGGAGTGCAAATGGACCCAGAGCCTCCAGAGGAGCTGCAGTCTCTCCAGCCACAAAGGCCTGCAGCCGAGTCCATGACAGCCTGCTGCATGGAGGGCTTCGATGGGCGAGTGCCATGCTTCCCTGGCGGGGGCTCTTTCTCACACTGCTTTCCATGGGGAAACACTGTGTGTGCCAAGGGTCTCCTGTGTGCAGAAAATCTCTGCCCAGCGCCAGAGGTGCAGGGAATCCTCTTTGGACACACAGCCATGTTCTGGGCAGGCCTCCCATGTTGGGAGAGCCTCCACCTCCCCAACTGTCCAACTGCCTCAGGAACACACTTCTAGGGAGTGTGGGTCTGCCAGGCAGGGCGGCCCGAGGGAGGAACGTGGATTGCAGGCCAAAGCCACTGTGCTGAGCCTTCCCCCTGCACGTCCTAGCCGAAGGCTCTGCGTACCAGGCCCAAACTGGAATGAGCCTGCAGCCTGGCCTGCAGTCCCAGGCTTGCCCTGGGCACTGCTAGGTCCGGACCCATCCCAGGCTCAGCCAGGCCTCCCGAGGGCCTGTGCTGGCCTTGGCCACTGCCAGCCAGCAGGACCTCGACGCAGCACAGTTCATTCGAGAAGGCCCCAGGGTGGTGCCTGTGTGTCTCTTGCACTGCTGGGAAGCTGCAGGTCCAGAGGCGGTGTGTGCACGTGAGCACTGGGGCCTGAGCATCAAACAGTAATGAGACCACTTTCAAGTGGGACTCCTGCCGCCTCTTAGCTGCCTGCCACACCCCCTTGCTGCCTGTGCTGTCATCACTGCTGGCTGGCCTCTGTGTTCACAGGCCAGTGTAGGCCAAGGAAACAACGTGCTTGCTCTCCCCTAGCTAGGAGCTCCTCCTGCAGCCTTCTGGCCCAGGGGACACATGCCCCTGGCCCAGCAGCCTGCAAGGAAGCTCCAGCTTAGCCCTCCAGAAAGGCCTGCAGCACTTGGCAGGGAGCCATCTGCTATGGACAGCTATCCCACTGCAAAGCCTTGGAGGAGTTCATGGATGCTCGGGCCTGCAGTGTTTTCCATCAGAGAACACTGGGTGCCCAAAGCCTCGCCTGTGGCTTCTGAGCACCCTCCAACCCACATGCCCTTGGCACCCACTCTGTTGCCACAGGGAAGTCGTAAGCAGGACTCTGGAGCTTGGGGAGCCAGAGTGCCTCCTGCTTGGAAACTTCCTCAGGAACTCATTTGGAGTGAGGCTTCTCCTGCCACGCTTGCTGGCCAGCAGATGGTGCCATCGCTCCACCAAAAAACTCTCTGCTTTGCCTTCAGCCTGGAATCGCCTAGCTGAGCTCTCTCTGCCTCAAGCCAAAACTCGAGTGTGCATCCAGCCTACAGAAAGCAGAGTGCCTTTTCCTGAGCACTGCTATGTGGTGGCAGTTCCCTGAAGGCCTCCTGGGCCTTCTCTCCCCTAACACAGTCGTGCCATTCAGCCCACCCGGGGAGCCAAGGTCACCCTTGGCAGGGCTCAGGGTGTGGCCTGGGAATGGTTCCATGGCTGGGAAAGGGCAGATGCTGAAGCTGGGTGCCCACTTGGGAATGGGGCCTGATGGGCAGAGCTGGCATTCCCTGGGTGGGAGGCAGGAGTCTAGGGCTTCCAAGCTGCATGCAGATCCCCTCCCTGGCTGCCCTGCTTGCTTCTGGGCTGACAAGCCTCTCTCACCACACGTGCGTCTCATCGAATGGAGCAGGCTGAGTGCCATTGTGGGCAAGGACCTCATCCCACAACCTCGTTTCCTCCAAGGGGAGTGCAAATGGACCCAGAGCCTCCAGAGGAGCTGCAGTCTCTCCAGCCACAAAGGCCTGCAGCCGAGTCCATGACAGCCTGCTGCATGGAGGGCTTCGATGGGCGAGTGCCATGCTTCCCTGGCGGGGGCTCTTTCTCACACTGCTTTCCATGGGGAAACACTGTGTGTGCCAAGGGTCTCCTGTGTGCAGAAAATCTCTGCCCAGCGCCAGAGGTGCAGGGAATCCTCTTTGGACACACAGCCATGTTCTGGGCAGGCCTCCCATGTTGGGAGAGCCTCCACCTCCCCAACTGTCCAACTGCCTCAGGAACACACTTCTAGGGAGTGTGGGTCTGCCAGGCAGGGCGGCCCGAGGGAGGAACGTGGATTGCAGGCCAAAGCCACTGTGCTGAGCCTTCCCCCTGCACGTCCTAGCCGAAGGCTCTGCGTACCAGGCCCAAACTGGAATGAGCCTGCAGCCTGGCCTGCAGTCCCAGGCTTGCCCTGGGCACTGCTAGGTCCGGACCCATCCCAGGCTCAGCCAGGCCTCCCGAGGGCCTGTGCTGGCCTTGGCCACTGCCAGCCAGCAGGACCTCGACGCAGCACAGTTCATTCGAGAAGGCCCCAGGGTGGTGCCTGTGTGTCTCTTGCACTGCTGGGAAGCTGCAGGTCCAGAGGCGGTGTGTGCACGTGAGCACTGGGGCCTGAGCATCAAACAGTAATGAGACCACTTTCAAGTGGGACTCCTGCCGCCTCTTAGCTGCCTGCCACACCCCCTTGCTGCCTGTGCTGTCATCACTGCTGGCTGGCCTCTGTGTTCACAGGCCAGTGTAGGCCAAGGAAACAACGTGCTTGCTCTCCCCTAGCTAGGAGCTCCTCCTGCAGCACTCTGGCCCAGGGGACACATGCCCCTGGCCCAGCAGCCTGCAAGGAAGCTCCAGCTTAGCCCTCCAGAAAGGCCTGCAGCACTTGGCAGGGAGCCATCTGCTATGGACAGCTATCCCACTGCAAAGCCTTGGAGGAGTTCATGGATGCTCGGGCCTGCAGTGTTTTCCATCAGAGAACACTGGGTGCCCAAAGCCTCGCCTGTGGCTTCTGAGCACCCTCCAACCCACATGCCCTTGGCACCCACTCTGTTGCCACAGGGAAGTCGTAAGCAGGACTCTGGAGCTTGGGGAGCCAGAGTGCCTCCTGCTTGGAAACTTCCTCAGGAACTCATTTGGAGTGAGGCTTCTCCTGCCACGCTTGCTGGCCAGCAGATGGTGCCATCGCTCCACCAAAAAACTCTCTGCTTTGCCTTCAGCCTGGAATCGCCTAGCTGAGCTCTCTCTGCCTCAAGCCAAAACTCGAGTGTGCATCCAGCCTACAGAAAGCAGAGTGCCTTTTCCTGAGCACTGCTATGTGGTGGCAGTTCCCTGAAGGCCTCCTGGGCCTTCTCTCCCCTAACACAGTCGTGCCATTCAGCCCACCCGGGGAGCCAAGGTCACCCTTGGCAGGGCTCAGGGTGTGGCCTGGGAATGGTTCCATGGCTGGGAAAGGGCAGATGCTGAAGCTGGGTGCCCACTTGGGAATGGGGCCTGATGGGCAGAGCTGGCATTCCCTGGGTGGGAGGCAGGAGTCTAGGGCTTCCAAGCTGCATGCAGATCCCCTCCCTGGCTGCCCTGCTTGCTTCTGGGCTGACAAGCCTCTCTCACCACACGTGCGTCTCATCGAATGGAGCAGGCTGAGTGCCATTGTGGGCAAGGACCTCATCCCACAACCTCGTTTCCTCCAAGGGGAGTGCAAATGGACCCAGAGCCTCCAGAGGAGCTGCAGTCTCTCCAGCCACAAAGGCCTGCAGCCGAGTCCATGACAGCCTGCTGCATGGAGGGCTTCGATGGGCGAGTGCCATGCTTCCCTGGCGGGGGCTCTTTCTCACACTGCTTTCCATGGGGAAACACTGTGTGTGCCAAGGGTCTCCTGTGTGCAGAAAATCTCTGCCCAGCGCCAGAGGTGCAGGGAATCCTCTTTGGACACACAGCCATGTTCTGGGCAGGCCTCCCATGTTGGGAGAGCCTCCACCTCCCCAACTGTCCAACTGCCTCAGGAACACACTGCTAGGGAGTGTGGGTCTGCCAGGCAGGGCGGCCCGAGGGAGGAACGTGGATTGCAGGCCAAAACCACTGTGCTGAGCCTTCCCCCTGCACGTCCTAGCCGAAGGCTCTGCGTACCAGGCCCAAACTGGAATGAGCCTGCAGCCTGGCCTGCAGTCCCAGGCTTGCCCTGGGCACTGCTAGGTCCGGACCCATCCCAGGCTCAGCCAGGCCTCCCGAGGGCCTGTGCTGGCCTTGGCCACTGCCAGCCAGCAGGACCTCGACGCAGCACAGTTCATTCGAGAAGGCCCCAGGGTGGTGCCTGTGTGTCTCTTGCACTGCTGGGAAGCTTCAGGTCCAGAGGCGGTGTGTGCACGTGAGCACTGGGGCCTGAGCACCAAACAGTCATGAGCCCACTTTCAAGTGGGACTCCTGCCGCCTCTTAGCTGCCTGCCACACCCCCTTGCTGCCTGTGCTGTCATCACTGCTGGCTGGCCTCTGTGTTCACAGGCCAGTGTAGGCCAAGGAAACAACGTGCTTGCTCTCCCCTAGCTAGGAGCTCCTCCTGCAGCCTTCTGGCCCAGGGGACACATGCCCCTGGCCCAGCAGCCTGCAAGGAAGCTCCAGCTTAGCCCTCCAGAAAGGCCTGCAGCACTTGGCAGGGAGCCATCTGCTATGGACAGCTATCCCACTGCAAAGCCTTGGAGGAGTTCATGGATGCTCGGGCCTGCAGTGTTTTCCATCAGAGAACACTGGGTGCCCAAAGCCTCGCCTGTGGCTTCTGAGCACCCTCCAACCCACATGCCCTTGGCACCCACTCTGTTGCCACAGGGAAGTCGTAAGCAGGACTCTGGAGCTTGGGGAGCCAGAGTGCCTCCTGCTTGGAAACTTCCTCAGGAACTCATTTGGAGTGAGGCTTCTCCTGCCACGCTTGCTGGCCAGCAGATGGTGCCATCGCTCCACCAAAAAACTCTCTGCTTTGCCTTCAGCCTGGAATCGCCTAGCTGAGCTCTCTCTGCCTCAAGCCAAAACTCGAGTGTGCATCCAGCCTACAGAAAGCAGAGTGCCTTTTCCTGAGCACTGCTATGTGGTGGCAGTTCCCTGAAGGCCTCCTGGGCCTTCTCTCCCCTAACACAGTCGTGTCATTCAGCCCACCCGGGGAGCCAAGGTCACCCTTGGCAGGGCTCAGGGTGTGGCCTGGGAATGGTTCCATGGCTGGGAAAGGGCAGATGCTGAAGCTGGGTGCCCACTTGGGAATGGGGCCTGATGGGCAGAGCCGGCATTCCCTGGGTGGGAGGCAGCAGTCTAGGGCTTCCAAGCTGCATGCAGATCCCCTCCCTGGCTGCCCTGCTTGCTTCTGGGCTGACAAGCCTCTCTCACCACACGTGCGTCTCATCGAATGGAGCAGGCTGAGTGCCATTGTGGGCAAGGACCTCATCCCACAACCTCGTTTCCTCCAAGGGGAGTGCAAATGGACCCAGAGCCTCCAGAGGAGCTGCAGTCTCTCCAGCCACAAAGGCCTGCAGCCGAGTCCATGACAGCCTGCTGCATGGAGGGCTTCAATGGGCGAGTGCCATGCTTCCCTGGCGGGGGCTCTTTCTCACACTGCTTTCCATGGGGAAACACTGTGTGTGCCAAGGGTCTCCTGTGTGCAGAAAATCTCTGCCCAGCGCCAGAGGTGCAGGGAATCCTCTTTGGACACACAGCCATGTTCTGGGCAGGCCTCCCATGTTGGGAGAGCCTCCACCTCCCCAACTGTCCAACTGCCTCAGGAACACACTTCTAGGGAGTGTGGGTCTGCCAGGCAGGGCGGCCCGAGGGAGGAACGTGGATTGCAGGCCAAAGCCACTGTGCTGAGCCTTCCCCCTGCACGTCCTAGCCGAAGGCTCTGCGTACCAGGCCCAAACTGGAATGAGCCTGCAGCCTGGCCTGCAGTCCCAGGCTTGCCCCGGGCACTGCTAGGTCCGGACCCATCCCAGGCTCAGCCAGGCCTCCCGAGGGCCTGTGCTGGCCTTGGCCACTGCCAGCCAGCAGGACCTCGATGGAGCACAGTTCATTCGAGAAGGCCCCAGGGTGGTGCCTGTGTGTCTCTTGCACTGCTGGGAAGCTGCAGGTCCAGAGGCGGTGTGTGCACGTGAGCACTGGGGCCTGAGCACCAAACAGTCATGAGCCCACTTTCAAGTGGGACTCCTGCCGCCTCTTAGCTGCCTGCCACACCCCCTTGCTGCCTGTGCTGTCATCACTGCTGGCTGGCCTCTGTGTTCACAGGCCAGTGTAGGCCAAGGAAACAACGTGCTTGCTCTCCCCTAGCTAGGAGCTCCTCCTGCAGCCTTCTGGCCCAGGGGACACATGCCCCTGGCCCAGCAGCCTGCAAGGAAGCTCCAGCTTAGCCCTCCAGAAAGGCCTGCAGCACTTGGCAGGGAGCCATCTGCTATGGACAGCTATCCCACTGCAAAGCCTTGGAGGAGTTCATGGATGCTCGGGCCTGCAGTGTTTTCCATCAGAGAACACTGGGTGCCCAAAGCCTCACCTGTGGCTTCTGAGCACCCTCCAACCCACATGCCCTTGGCACCCACTCTGTTGCCACAGGGAAGTCGTAAGCAGGACTCTGGAGCTTGGGGAGCCAGAGTGCCTCCTGCTTGGAAACTTCCTCAGGAACTCATTTGGAGTGAGGCTTCTCCTGCCACGCTTGCTGGCCAGCAGATGGTGCCATCGCTCCACCAAAAAACTCTCTGCTTTGCCTTCAGCCTGGAATCGCCTAGCTGAGCTCTCTCTGCCTCAAGCCAAAACTCGAGTGTGCATCCAGCCTACAGAAAGCAGAGTGCCTTTTCCTGAGCACTGCTATGTGGTGGCAGTTCCCTGAAGGCCTCCTGGGCCTTCTCTCCCCTAACACAGTCGTGCCATTCAGCCCACCCGGGGAGCCAAGGTCACCCTTGGCAGGGCTCAGGGTGTGGCCTGGGAATGGTTCCATGGCTGGGAAAGGGCAGATGCTGAAGCTGGGTGCCCACTTGGGAATGGGGCCTGATGGGCAGAGCCGGCATTCCCTGGGTGGGAGGCAGGAGTCTAGGGCTTCCAAGCTGCATGCAGATCCCCTCCCTGGCTGCCCTGCTTGCTTCTGGGCTGACAAGCCTCTCTCACCACACGTGCGTCTCATCGAATGGAGCAGGCTGAGTGCCATTGTGGGCAAGGACCTCATCCCACAACCTCGTTTCCTCCAAGGGGAGTGCAAATGGACCCAGAGCCTCCAGAGGAGCTGCAGTCTCTCCAGCCACAAAGGCCTGCAGCCGAGTCCATGACAGCCTGCTGCATGGAGGGCTTCGATGGGCGAGTGCCATGCTTCCCTGGCGGGGGCTCTTTCTCACACTGCTTTCCATGGGGAAACACTGTGTGTGCCAAGGGTCTCCTGTGTGCAGAAAATCTCTGCCCAGCGCCAGAGGTGCAGGGAATCCTCTTTGGACACACAGCCATGTTCTGGGCAGGCCTCCCATGTT